>NC_051176.1:307018023-307318023 GCF_013339695.2 Rhipicephalus sanguineus | reverse complement strand
CTGTGCCATCAGAATATATTTGCAGTGCAGCCAAGGCCACTAGCCTAAGCTGGCTCTTCAGGGTGGCACGCTACACTGTAGTTTCTGTGCCATCAGAATATATTCGCAGTGCAGCCAAGGTCGCTAGCCTAAGCTGGCTCTTCAGGGTAGAGCACTGCACGGGCCCGGGCCGGCCCGAAAGCCCGGGCCCGGCCCGGCCCGCGGGCCGGGCCGGGTAAGGGGTTGTTGGATCGGGCTCGGGCCCATGATCTTCGGGCTCGGGTCGGGCTCGGGCCTGAGCCAGGCCCCTATTAGGCCCGGCTCACATACGTATATGTATAATTGCGTGTGTACGTTGTGTGGCTTTGTTTTTGTTGTTTTGTGGGGTTTAACTTCCCGAAGCGACCCAGGCTATATGAAACGCCGTCGTTGAGGGCTCCGGGTAATTTAAACAAGCTGGAGTGCATTGGCGTGCACAGAAATTGCACTGTACAAGACGTCTACAATTTTGCTCCATCGGTATGCTACACGAGATTTCAAGAAACGCCTAATATACGTTCCCGCCATTATAGTGAGTGAAAGACATTCTTGGGTACCGTGTAAGGAAAGCAACGGTAAACTGCCTAGATTAGTGCATATAAGATGTGCGCGTTCGTATCTAGGGAAACAATTCGAGTATGCAGCTACGCTCGCATGCCCGTAGACTGGCTAACGCGACTTGCAAGTCATTAATATCTCAGGAGCTGTTTTTCGTGCATTTTGAGTGCAAGATGCGGAGTGACTCTTAAGCCCGAACCACACGTACGCTGGCCGAGCGCGCGCTGTACGTTGGCTGTACGCGCTCCGGAGGCCGCGCATGCGCAGACGAAGCAAGCGCGGCAAAACGCGCGCGGTACGCGAGTGTTTGCGGCGACTGATATCGACCTTGAGACGGCGCGCGCTTGGAAGCGCTTGGAGCCCAACTGTGGCATGGCTGTTACCAGCACCGGCTTGACCGACGGATGATGATACACATCATATGAAAAATTTTAGTTCTTATTTACTTTTGCATGCATCTAACAATAAAAAAGGTAACAGAAGGAGGTTTTGTAAGTATTCTGATGAACTATCAGTAATTTTGTACGAAACGATGTCTTGCACGTATGAGGAAGCGCGCGCTTCGCGTGCGCCTTCGCGCGTAGTGTGTTGGTGGAAACCGCCATCACTCGCCGGAGACGCCCGGGCTGCGCGCGCTGACGCGCGCCCCGTGCGCGTTTGGGAGCGTACGTGCGGTTCGGGCTTTATCACAGGGCGAACGCCGTTGTTGATTTTGCCATTACTAGTGGTGAGGCGCCAGACCATAGAGACACTCGTTTCCCCGAGTGTGGCTCACAACTGGAGTGATCAGGCTAGAGAAGCGATCCGGGAGTCTGGGAATAACCAACACGCAGACTGATTAGTTTTAAAGCACCCTTTATTCAACACACCGTTACTGTACACACGTCTGACACGAGGACGGTGGCTTGCTCGTTAACGGGTGTGCCTTGCTTTGACAGATCTATGGCCCTGCGGTGGCGGTGACTCGGGGAAGAAGGGTGGGACAAAGAACCTTGTTGTTTTGAACACGAAAACGTAGTAAAGATTGGGTGCAGTTGCCTGCCGAGGAGTCAACACGACAGCTTTAATTTATGTAATGCTGCCCAGCCTGGTGTAATCCTCCCAGAGGCAGCTAGAGCACGTTTTTTTTTTTTTTCATTGCATTGTGCAATAGATGAACTTTGCAGGAGACTGGCTACTTTTACTCAACAGCCCTAGCTCGTATGCAGTTGATGTAGACTCAACCTAAAAATGTCTGCCATGCTTTTTTTCTCCACTTTATGCAGGTATTATATTTTGTAGTTGTTCTTTGAAATGCAAAAATGAGATGGCGTGGTTAGCACTGCGTGCGTACATGAAAGAGCCAGCTATGACTCCAATTATATTTTATATTGCCCTGCAATCATTTCGCAAGAGTGTTCGTGCGTAATTAACCGAAAGTATACACAGTACCAGTGAAAGTCGTGACACTGAAAGAAGTTCCTAAAACAATCTCTAGAAAATATATTTTGTGCGGCAGGTATCTTCACAATAACGGAAGGTTGGACAGTGCCTCCTTTATGCTCAAGGCATAAAGGAGGTCCGGGCCGGGCCCAGACCTTTCGGGCCCGGGCCGGGTACGGGCCACATTTAAGAACACCGGGCCGGGCTCGGGCGGGCCGGAGCATGGCATTTTTGGGCCAGGCCGGGCCCGGGCCGGAAGAATCGGCCCGTGCAGTGCTCTACTTCAGGGTGGCACGCTACACTGTAGCTTCTGTGCCATCAGAATATATTCGCAGTGCAGCTAAGGCTACTAGCCTAAGCTGGCTCTTCAGGGTGGCACAGTACACTGTAGTTTCTGTGCCATCAGAATATATTCGCAGTGCAGCCAAGGCCACTAGCCTAAGCTGGCTCTTCAGGGTGGCACGCTACACTGTAGTTTCTGTGCCATCAGAATATATTCGCAGTGCAGCCAAGGCCACCATCCTAAGCTGACTCTTCAGGGTGGCACGCTACACTGCAGTTTCTGTGCCATCAGAATATATTCGCAGTGCAGCCAAGGCCACTAGCCTAAGCTGACTCTTCAGGGTGGCACGCTACACTGTAGTTTCTGTACCATCAGAATATATTCGCAGTGCAGCCAAGGCCACTAGCCTAAGCTGACTTTTCAGGGTGGCACGCTACACTGCAGTTTCTGTGCCATCAGAATATATTCGCAGTGCAGCCAAGGCCACTAGCCTAAGCTGACTCTTCAGGGTGGCACGCTACACTGTAGTTTCTGTACCATCAGAATATATTCGCAGTGCAGCTAAGGCTACTAGCCTAAGCTGGCTCTTCAGGGTGGCACGCTACACTGTAGTTTCTGTGCCATCAGAATATATTCCCAGTGCAGCTAAGGCTACTAGCCTAAGCTGGCTCTTCAGGGTGGCACGCTACACTGTAGTTTCTGTACCATCAGAATATATTCGCGGTGCAGCCAAGGCCACTAGCCTAAGCTGACTCTTCAGGGTGGCACGCTACACTGCAGTTTCTGTGCCATCAGAATATATTCGCAGTGCAGCCAAGGCCACTAGCCTAAGCTGACTCTTCAGGGTGGCACGCTACACTGTAGTTTCTGTACCATCAGAATATATTCGCAGTGCAGCTAAGGCTACTAGCCTAAGCTGGCTCTTCAGGGTGGCACGCTACACTGTAGTTTCTGTGCCATCAGAATATATTCGCAGTGCAGCCAAGGCCACTAGCCTAAGCTGGCTCTTCAGGGTGGCACGCTACACCGTAGTTTCTGTGCCATCAGAATATATTTGCAGTGCATCCAAGGCCACTAGCCTAAGCTGGCTCTTCAGGGTGGCACGCTACACTGTAGTTTCTGTGCCATCAGAATATATTCGCAGTGCAGCCAAGGCCACTAGCCTAAGCTGACTCTTCAGGGTGGCACGCTACACTGTAGTTTCTGTACCATCAGAATATATTCGCAGTGCAGCTAAGGCTACTAGCCTAAGCTGGCTCTTCAGGGTGGCACGCTACACTGTAGTTTCTGTGCCATCAGAATATATTCGCAGTGCAGCCAAGGCCACTAGCCTAAGCTGGCTCTTCAGGGTGGCACGCTACACTGTAGTTTCTGTGCCATCAGAATATATTTGCAGTGCATCCAAGGCCACTAGCCTAAGCTGGCTCTTCAGGGTGGCACGCTACACTGTAGTTTCTGTGCCATCAGAATATATTCGCAGTGCAGCCAAGGCCACTAGCCTAAGCTGACTCTTCAGGGTGGCACGCTACACTGTAGTTTCTGTACCATCAGAATATATTCGCAGTGCAGCTAAGGCTACTAGCCTAAGCTGGCTCTTCAGGGTGGCACGCTACACTGTAGTTTCTGTGCCATCAGAATATATTCGCAGTGCAGCTAAGGCTACTAGCCTAAGCTGGCTCTTCAGGGTGGCACGCTACACTGTAGTTTCTGTACCATCAGAATATATTCGCGGTGCAGCCAAGGCCACTAGCCTAAGCTGACTCTTCAGGGTGGCACGCTACACTGCAGTTTCTGTGCCATCAGAATATATTCGCAGTGCAGCCAAGGCCACTAGCCTAAGCTGACTCTTCAGGGTGGCACGCTACACTGTAGTTTCTGTACCATCAGAATATATTCGCAGTGCAGCTAAGGCCACTAGCCTAAGCTGGCTCTTCAGGGTGGCACGCTACACTGTAGTTTCTGTGCCATCAGAATATATTCGCAGTGCAGCCAAGGCCACTAGCCTAAGCTGGCTCTTCAGGGTGGCACGCTACACTGTAGTTTCTGTGCCATCAGAATATATTTGCAGTGCATCCAAGGCCACTAGCCTAAGCTGGCTCTTCAGGGTGGCACGCTACACTGTAGTTTCTGTGCCATCAGAATATATTCGCAGTGCAGCCAAGGCCACTAGCCTAAGCTGACTCTTCAGGGTGGCACGCTACACTGTAGTTCCTGTGCCATCAGAATATATTCGCAGTGCAGCTAAGGCTACTAGCCTAAGCTGACTCTTCAGGGTGGCACGCTACACTGTAGTTTCTGTGCCATCAGAATATATTTGCAGTGCATCCAAGGCCACTAGCCTAAGCTGGCTCTTCAGGGTGGCACGCTACACTGTAGTTTCTGTGCCATCAGAATATATTCGCAGTGCAGCCAAGGCCACTAGCCTAAGCTGACTCTTCAGGGTGGCACGCTACACTGTAGTTTCTGTGCCATCAGAATATATTCGCAGTGCAGCTAAGGCTACTAGCCTAAGCTGACTCTTCAGGGTGGCACGCTACACTGTAGTTTCGGTGCCATTGTGACTGTTGATGATGGCACTAACTGACGCTTGTATCATCAGCGATCGATTTTTTTCGGACGCCCAGTTTTTATTGCAATAGCCATTATAAGGACGCTCTCAGCGGGTTTTTGCCATTGCCGTCATGTCCCAGATATGTATATGTATATACAGTAAAATACCACTTGAATGAACGCCAGTTAAAGGAACTATTCAGTTGTACAAACTTTTTTAAATCCCCCGCTGAAATGCCGTTGGACCCAATGCTAACACATTTGACTTTAAGTTAATTTGTGCAGAGCGCATTTCAGTTCTACGAACATATTTTGTGACACCATCCAATGCCTCTCACATCATATCGATCAGGAATTGTCTGAAAGACTGGGTATAGACAGCACTTTGCATTTTGAGGGCTATGTCACCTGTGACTCTCACATTGTGATATGCGCCACTCTGTCTACAGAACAGATTGTAGCGAGCGTCCTACCTCAGGAATAAGATGAGGTGGAGGAAGGAGTAACCATTGTAGAGAAAGCACTAAGAATTTCAGCTAAAGAAGCACTGATGTACTTGGATGAAATGAAGTCCTTCGCTGCCCAGCAGAGTGTTGTGCCGGAGAAGGTTTATGAGATCTTGGACATAGTGACTCAATTCATGACCACTGCAGTACTAAGTGTGCAAGTGCAGCTAAAGATTACTACATTCTTCAACACATGCTAAATAAGCAGAAATTCACATTCAAATAAGCAGAATTGTAAATAAAAGCTTCATATTTCATTTCAACAACTAATGTTTTATTTAGCTCGTGATAACAAGTTGCAACATAGCTATTTCAGTTTGGTGAACTTTCACTTTAACAAACTTTTTCCTGGGGTCCCTTGAAGTTCGTTCAAGTGAAGTTTCACTGTATATATAAATATAAAGAAAAGCCACAGAAAAAAAATTGGAAGAAAAGAATTCCGAAGTGTGCCACCAGGATTCGAACCTACGACCCCTCGCTCCGCAGTGCACCTCTTTAAACAACTCGACCAAGCGCCACCGGTTGTTTAGAATACTAACGGTGAGCTATTTATGTACACCATTTAACGCTGGCGGTACGCAGAGCTCGGAGGTGCTTCAGTGTGTGCAGTGTCACCCGCGAGATTGCCCAAAGGGCGCTTTCCTGTCCGCGCCTATACCCATCGATAGCCCACTATCGATGGTTTTTAACTTGAAATTTTGCCGCGCTACGAGTGCTTACGGACAGCCAACATCGTCCGTCGTATAAAACGAGCTATTTTTCCCGTTTCCCGTATTCGTTTATGTTTTCCGCCGCGGAGAGAGCTTTGAAGTGCCACTTAAAGGGACTGACAACAGGGCAGAACGTGTGATTAGATCCTAGTAGAAATGAAAAGACCGTGGAATATAGTGACAGATTCCAGCATCCATTTCGAATTGTGAATAGGACTTATATTTTTAAGTCGTGCTTAAAAGTAACAAAAACCGGTATGTCGCACAGCCTAGCGGAAGAGCCTTGAAGCAAGATTATGAAGACTGTCACTGTGCTGTACGTAGTCTGATGCTGTCATGCGCGCCATAATTGGTCCTCAAAGTTAGAGTATGTATATTATTATCTATCCCCGCTTTGTTCTGTGCTGCCTACGGAGTTGCACTGTGAGAAGGAGTTGCACTGTGAGAAGCGGTGCTGCCTTCGCGGCCGCCAGTGGCCCATGTGCAGCCGCGGAGCATGCGCGCGGAGTGCACGCATGCGCAGTTAACCGCCGCGCTTGAACACGAACCGCTCTCGCGCTCACTGTTCGCAGCATGTGTTGTCAAGTGTGTATAAGACTTCATATTTGCCGCAGATAGAAAAATTGTTGTTGAAAATGTTTGACAGTGTTTTCCATGTTACCGTGGAACACTCTGGCTAGACACTCTGACCAGTTAGCTTTCCATTGCGCTAAAGAAAACAGGTGCCCTAAAAATTGGTTGTCAGTTATTTTAAGATCTAACTTTTTGCCTGGCTTGGGTATGAAAATTACTTTAGCGTGCTTTCAACTGGTCGGTATTGTTCCCTCTTTCCAGTGGTTGTTGAAGAGCTCGGTGACCTGCTTTACAGAGTTGTCATCTAAATTGCGCAAGCATTTTATTAGTGATTCTGTCTTCATCGGCTGCTGCCGTGCTTTTGATTTGGTTTAGGACTGCCCTAACCTCGGATTCCGTAATATCTCTATCGAGTACCTCGTTATTTTACCCGGTATAGGTATCTATTGTTGGGAGATTCGTGGTAGTGTTAAAGTAACGCTCCTTGAGCTCTTTAACAAGTGAATCATTGTCTCCTGGAAAGGAGTGCACTACCCTCTGTAGGTTTTTCTGCGATGCTGTTTTGGTCTGATTAGGATCGATTAGGTGTTTGAGGAGGAACCACGTATTCTTGCATCCTAGCTGCCCGTTTAAACGATCACACATTTGATGCCAGTGCCCTTTACTGAGCTGTTGGGAGTATTGCTCAATCTCTCTTTCTATGTGAGCTATTCGCTTACGAAGATTTCTGTTGTGTTTGTGCATGAGCCATCGTTTTTGAAGGCTTTTCTGTGCTTGCCATAGGTGGACTAGCCTAGTGTCTGGGATCGGACCGTCTTCCTCAGTTTCCACCTCCGTGGTTGCACAGTGTGTATCTTGCACGAGGGTGGACACCCACTCTTCGAGGTTGGTGATCGACGCAGGTTTATGTTTACCGCGGATATAACGAAAAAAGTCCCACCTCGTGTGCTTAACTTTAGGCCTATATCTTTTATAGCCCTTAGAGGAAATTGTGGTGGTCAAAATGTAGTGATGGCTTCCCACACTTGCCTCCGTATTCTCCCATGTGGCATTCTCAATGTTTCTCACGAAAGTTAAATCGGGTGAGGTGTTATGGCTAACACTGTTACCTATGCGCGTAGGGCGTTCCGGGTCGTTTAGTAGGGTAAAGCCGAGATCTTGAGCGGTCTGCCAGATCTGTGTACCCTTCTTTTCGCACTTTTGGTAGCCCCAAGTCGAGTGTTGGGCGTTAAAATTGCCGAGCACTACAAGTGGGGCTCTGTTAGCGTATTTATAGGCTTTATTCATTAGTTTGGACGCAGCTTGGCTCTTGTCTTTCGGGGGGCTATATACGGTTTGAATGTATAAGCTTTGATCGGATCGTCGCTTTGGTAGAATTTCGACAAAGGTATAAGATAATGCCTCGCATTCTAAGTATTCGATTAGCCGTTAGATTTCTGTGGATCATGAGTGCCGTGGCCGGAGAGATGCCTGCGGGTGGGATTTCATTATAGGCTGTAAAGCCAGATAGTTTAACCTCAACTCTCGTTTCCTGGAGGGCCAGGATATCAGGTTTAATTTGGTAATTTTGGATTACGTATTCCAGAGCTCGGCGTTTTCGACCGAAGCCTCTGCAATTCCATTGCCATATTGTTATGGGTGCGCCAGCCATCACGAACGCTTGTGAGGTTTCACTTGCGCTGAGCTAGCACTGTGTGATCTAATTGGGCCTCCTGCAGGGTGTCGAGCCTCGAGGTTGCGCGTGGTAGTTGTCGCTATCGCTTCCTGCAAATCTGTGGCCTCTGGATTTTTAAATTGCGGATGGGTCGGAAGTGCTTCTTGTGCCCGGTCTAGACCAGTGTGAATCACAAGTGCTTTTACTGAAGGAAAGAAGATGGCTCTTAAGGGCTCGTTTTTCTTTGGTAGACACAATATTAATGAGAACTAACAGACAATAATGCCAAGGAAAGTATAGGGGGTGTTATTTGTAACAATTGGGATATAAATGTGAAGAAAGTAAAGTGGACGAAAAGATAACTTGCCACCGGCAGGGACCGAACCTGCGACCTTCGAATACCGCGTCCGATGCTCTACCACTGAGCTACGGCAGCGGTCATCCCTCCATCCACTTTATAGAGTATATAGGTGCTTTTTTTTTTTTTTTTAGACCTAGGAGTGTTAGTCAGCGCCGATCGCAGCCAAGGCGGCGAGTGTGGAACACTCTTTTTCTGCCATTTTGGAGTCACGTAGAACGTGATCTTATTACGAGCGGGCAGTTGACCAATATTCCCTCGCATACTACCTGAAGCCATGAAGTCTGCCAGAACGAGACCCTCGCTATGAATGAAAGAAGATGGCTCTTAAGGGCTCGTTTTTCTTTGTTAGACACGATATTAATGAGAACTAACAGACAATAATGCCAAGGAAAGTATAGGGGGTGTTATTTGTAATAATTGGGATATAAATAATATAAATAATAATTAATTATTATAAATTATAATTATATAAATAATAATTGGGATATAAACTGTCATACGTAGAGCAGAAATACTGTCTGTTGTTTAATTTGCATAACCTGGCTGGCCATATTAGTCATATTAGTCATTACATTTTCCAACATAGCTTCAAGCTTTGTTATTCGCGAGTCTGGCATTTCTACTTTTTCTCTCTTTTCCACAATTGACTCTACCGGGCTCTTTGCAGCTTTGCCGCAATATGACAGTGTAATGAGGTGAAGCACATTGAAAATCTTAAGGGGTCACTTTCAATCGGACGTTGACTGTATTTGTCTTTGGGAAGTTCGAATAGTAAAATTCCAGTGCGAATCGAATCGAATAGCCAACACTATTAGAAAAATATTCTAAATTTCGAATATTCGCACACCCCTAGTTTTAATGTCTCGGGCCGCATGCTTGTAGGTATAATGACCTTTGTACCCTTCAACAGTATTCCATTCACCACTGAAAGTTCAGCAGCCACAGATTTGAGCAGACCTTCCACCGCTTGTCCCTCCGTGATGTTCTGCAGTACCCCTTTAAGATAGGTATCAGATACCATCTCAATTGCTAGTAGTGCAGCTGTTCTGTCACTCACCAATGTGGACACGATGCTGATGGCATGAATTTCAACATCATCTGTGTCCAAGAGGTTGCCGTCTGCAGGATCCAACTATCTTGACAACATGTCTTCCAAATCCATCTGTTTGCCAGGAACAAATGTATACATAATCATACTTAACACTTTCGTGACCGCGGAAAAATCGGTTGTTTTTGGCTAGTCCAGGAAATATTTTTTTCCTGCCACAGAATATACTTGATGCCAAAGTGTAGGGTATCAAACGATAGAGGAAGAATTGGTCTTTCCAACAGTGTTAATTTCAAACAACGGATTTATTTCGAATATAATAAAAAAATTATCAAACAAAGAAAAATGCGTCAAAAAGAGAGAAAGATTCATAAAAACATCAATGCTACTCTGCAAAGGTTAAACATTGAAAAAAATCAAAATATACGTTTTGAACGCAAAGCCCTCATAGAATAATAGTGGAAATATAAGCTCTGTAAGTACAAGGATTATTTACATAAATACAAGAATATAGGCACTAGTGCCTATCATGCCACCGCGCGATGCAGGTTCTCGACGCGGTGAAACAAAGGCTGGCTGCGCATGTTTCGGGAAAAAAAAATTTTTTTTCTGTTCAACTTTCCTAGCATAGTTCGCAGTTCTGGTATTTTTCAATTTTCCTGTGTATTTGTTGAAATGAACAGTGTAGCCTGTTCCAAATCTGCAAAAATCGATAATTGTACCCTCATTTGACCTCTTTCTCGCTCATATATTGCCGAATACCATACCGACCTTCACATTTCACCATTTTCTCATCCGCTGAAAGGTTCCGACGGGGTTAAAAGATAGTGTAGAAAAATCGTTCATGTGTTGCAATAGAGAAGACACGTGGTGAAGATTCTCGTGGGATGCGACGGTCATCTTCTTCAGATCAGACACTCAAGAAGCCTTGAACCTTTTCCGTGGCATCACTGACGGTGGACGAAGGCCTGGAAATATGTTGTCGACACCAACACCAATGCAAGCGCGGGACTTGAACGATTACCATGTAGACATGGAGTGAGACGAACTTGCTCATCTTCTCTTCAGTAACCCCTCTCCATGGATCCGTCCCTCTCACTGCATGTTGGCTTTTCGAAAGTATGCATCCACGCATACTTATCTGTGTGGTTGCATATCTCTCTGACGACTTCTGCGGTAAAAAACAACACGAAGACGCCGCCGCGCAGCACACCGGAGCGTTGGGTCAAAGTCCGCTCCGCGTCGTCTTCGCGAAGAGAATTGCGCTCTTTCTGCAGCCGGCGCCAAATGCTCCCGGCCGAATGAAGTTAACACCTTGCAGATAACAGCTGTTATTTTAAGAACACACCGGATACGTTTACATCGACGCGTGGCAGCGATAAGACGACCCGAGGAGAAGACGAGACTTACGTGCGGATAGCTGCTGATGTTCCGGGGAGGTTTGACGCACTTTCGCCGTCCGTACGACTTCACCTGGCGAATCGAAGTCATCTTCTGTGTCTGTGCTGCTACCATCATCCAGAGATTCCCGCTTATATTAATCGGAATCCGTCGAAATTCGCCGTTTCTGTGGAGCACCCGCGAGCGGCGTCGACGCGAAGTCTGAAACAGCGAGCGCTCACCTACCCGACTTCGAACGAGCTTTAAAAATCTCCCCGCGGTGGAAAAAACAAACTCGCAAACAAAACTGATAAAAAACATGTTATTTTATGCTTTGTATTGCGTTAGCTGTCCAGAACCGCTCAGAGAGTGCCAAAACTTGATCTTGAAGTCATCGATAACATACTATCGATGGGAATAGGTGCGGTCATGAAAGTGTTAAGCATTCTCAAGAAAACCGCTGCACTCTGGGTGGCATGTCCGCTATGGCCTTTTTAGGGGCGAAGCACCTTAGGGTCTTGCCGTGGCGGCGGGCATCGTCGTGTCCTGTCCATTTGATTGAGCGCAAGAGAGGGCACCGCCTCAGTGCTCGGCTTGAGGCGAGAGAGAGCGAGCGGCACGCGTTGACTATAAATGCTCTTTCTGCGATGAACGCTGAAGTACCACTTCGCAAGGAACGAGAACACGTCCTAGCCCGCAAGAGACAACGCCGACGCAGGCAGCGTCTGCTAGCGAGTTTCTTGATCGAAAAAAAAAAATGACTGCTCGCTCTGCACAACCGTTCACTGGCCACCCCATATATATAAGCACTGGATCGTGACCTGCAGTGTAGTGCCTATGGGAGATTTCTCTTGTGTGTAGTTGAACAGTAAAGATTCGCAGCATGAACGTTAACTAAAAGCGGACTGCGGGTCTCTGTGTCTAATCTTTCTTCTGTCTCTCATTGCCCATTAGCAGTGATTTTGCTGTGGGAAACACCGGCGCACACTGCACGCTTTGCCCCTCCACAGGTTTCACATTAGTGGAGCTGTTTTGTTATTGCGCGAACTGTCCGGAATGATTTTTTTGTATAGATTTTAGCGGCTGAAGGTCGCTTTCAAGAAAAATAGGACGGCCGTATGTGAAGTGTCAAACTTCTCGCAACCAAACACGGAGCCATCGCTTCTTTTTCTATCTGTGAATATTGTTCACATTCTATCAGTGCTTTAGACGCGTAAGCAACTGGCCTCCAATTTCCGCTGTGACGCTGCAGCAATGCCAAACCAATGGCGCTTTGTGACGCATCTGACATCACTTGTGTTTTTTTCTCTGGGTCAAAAATGGCTACTAGTGGTGCCTTCGTGAGCAAATAAGACTCCACTCTCTCTCGTGGTTGGCTGTCCATTCAAAAATAACATTTTGCTTTAGAAGAAACTCAATTTCACAGCGCTAGAGATGGCAAGTACTTCCTGAAGTAGTTTACTACACCAAGCAACCTTTGTTCGTGGTTTTGGCATATTTCTTATGCTCTCGACTAGCACTTGACTAGGGCTTATGCCTTCGCTTCTGCTGACGTCTCCCAAAAATGTTGTTCTTTCGACCTTGAACTCTTACTTTGCTAGATTGAGTGTCAAGACTGCGCCTTCGGCTGCTTTTCGTGCGAGTTTTAGGCGCTTCTCACGCACTTCTCTGGTTGTCCCTCAAATGAGAACGTCATCCATGTACACCCGTACCCCAAGGATGTCGTCAAGTACCTCATTCAGTGCCTTTTGAAATACCTCACTGGCGGACGCGATCCCAAAAGGAAGCCGCGAAAAAGAGTACCGACCGCACGGCCCATCAAGTGGGATCTGGTGGAAGCTGGATTTTGCGTCTAGATGAGAAAAATTCTTCGCACCAGCCTATTCCACCTCGATGTCTTCCCAGTGTGGCATCTGGTAGTGCTCTCTCTTGAGGCTAACGTTGATGTTCCTGGGATCCATGCAAACCCTTATTTTGCAGTCTTCCTTACAAACAATGACCCACTCGGTCAGGTCACTGACCTTCTTCCTTCCTGCTCCATTTGTTATAACTAGGGCTCCGTGTTTTTGGAGTTTATTTTTATGGAGGAAATTCGGCATTTATCGGAGTTTATTTCTTGTCAATCTCAGATTCTCCGAAATTCGGTGTTTAATTTTTCATTATAAGTTGTTGCAATGTCTTCTTGTTAAATTTATTTCCAAAGAAAATGTGTTGCATTGTTGCTGATAATTCTGTTTTTCCAATCTTTCATTTTTGCTGACTTCCTGTTCATTTACCCTGTTAATAAGGCTGTTGATGTGCACTGCTGTAAACTTGCCAAAGTGTAGTTTTGGAGGGTAGGGGCAGGAGGCTAGTCAAGCTGCCTCTCAGCTTTTTCTCCCAGCCTCCCTCATCTTGATGAAAAACAAAGGACCTATTATAATTCTTATTATTCTCAATACTCCAAAATCTTAGTGAAATTATATCTGAACATGAAAACATGTGAACACGCTAAGTGTATTTTAGGTGTCTGGAAGGTTTGAACGTGCAAACACATATACTACATACAAGCACATATACTTGAATACAAAACACCTACGTTTGTTTCGTATTACAACCTTAAAGCTTGTAATAGACGCAAGCATACTTTACGAGGTTGCTGCCGCTGATGGAGGTGTGCTCCTTTCGATTGATGATTGTCAGCTTTGAAGATGCTTTTTGAACGTTGAAAATGCCCTTATGAAGTCTGAGCTTATCGGATAAATCCGAATTGTCAAAAATTTTACTGGCGAGTGTTTATTGGATTTTTAACACGAAAGTGTTTTATGTCGGTGCTCACCAAAACTTTCACGGAAATACGTCAGCAAAATGAACACCATCAGATGGCAAAGAAAAAAAAAAACTAAGAAAAAGTTCTCTTGTCAGGAGTCGAACCTACGACCTCTCGGTCCGCGACGATGCATTGTGGGTGTTTAGCCCACTGAGCTACCGCCAAACACATAATGGAGGCTACACGAACGCACCTTTTATCTTTCACACTTTCCTCTCACAGTGCTCTTGGATGGATGGATGCTATGAGCGTCACCTTTATAAAGGGGCGGTGACACGTGTGCCACCATGGTCGAAAACAAACTTCGTTGCCTCCCCTATTAGCTCCTGCAGTGCGCCGTTGCTACTACCGTCCCATTTGGCGTGTTTCCAATAGGAGAAGTGCAATGTCGTCAACGCTTTAATACACCGCGAGGTGGCGGCTTTTGCCCAAACGTCACTCATAGCATCCATCCATATCGAAAAATAGCTCTCTGACGCTCGCCTGGCTGTCGGACCGCGTTCCCAGCTCGCCGTGTGACAATTAACGGCCAGGCTAGAGGGAAGAAACGACGCTCATCACGTTTCTCTTCTCGTTTCACAACGCTTTGAAGGAGTGCACATCCAGTATCAGTGTTTACTATGTGCTTGTTGATGCCATCTTTGCGCGGGATTCACCGTATGTGGTGTCCAGGTATATCTTGACAACTTCAGCTACTGCAAGGTTAAGGAGGTGTGCCACTAGGCGTCAACGGGGGTGCATCCACATCACGCAGTAACAACAATAGACATTGTACAAGCTCTCATATCCCTTTCTGTCCCGAATTTTTTGTAGCGTAGAAAAAAAATGTTTGATGTTATTTTCCAGTTAATAGCCTTTTCAAAAGCATGAACAAAAATAATGAAGACGGTATGTACAGCGGTTTTCATGGCAGAACCATGTCCAGTATACTGGACACTAGGATTTGTTAGTTGCACATATGGGTACACATATTCTAACTTGTTTCTTCAAAGAATGCTGTTTTCGGTCCTCGTAAAAGGTTACTTGACCGAGAAAACACAAGAATGGTTTGTTTTGACCCTAGAGAACAAAAAAAAGCTTCGCATCGATCACTGAACGTGCAGCGTCGTCTTTGATAATCACGTTTATTTTCGTGGAGACAGTTAACATTTGCGCAGTTTTCCAACCAGCAAAAACGCATTATTTGTTGTGAAAATCTCGGAAGCACTTCTTGCCTGCCTTTAGACACAAAAAAACCTTGCATTTAGAGCACTGAACCTGCGACTTCGACTTGCATTCTGAAAGCCGGCACCTGGGCGAGTTCGCCATCACTTGCGGATCTGGCCAATGACCTTCCTGGTCGAAACGGATGTCGGGGCCGGGGATTTGTACGGCAGCTCTATGATGGTAAGCGGGAGGATCACTTGCATCTGTAGATGGCCTTCCACGGCGTTTTCTTTCCTGCGAACCTTTGATCAAAGCTTCCGCTACCTGCATCCGAAAGTCAAGCAGGCAGAGCACTTGACTCTTTTCACAGCCTGCCTTTTTGCAATCCTGCTTGTAGTTGAGCCAGCTGTTGACTAAGGCAATATCAGTGAAGTGAAAAATGACCTTTACAGACCATTTCTTTGTCTTAATTTTGATGCGGTACAAGCTAACGAGGAAGTCGTTCAGGTCGATGCCTCCCTTGTGTTTGTTGTACAGACGGACGCTTGCTGGCCTTTCCACTTCAACATATTTTTTTTTGCTTCTTGTCGTAGCGTTTCGTGATGTCCACTGGTTCTGTTCCACAGCAGGAAGACAGCAGCGTAACTGATCTCGTGTCCATCCACTTCACGACTACCATTTTCCCATCAGCGCTCACTCTCTCTTGGCTCGAACCACGGCCTTCAGCAAGAAGCTCTTTGCCGGACTTTAGGCTTATTTTGATTCTGTTTTTCATGACGGTACCATGACCGAACATTCCTTTTTCCAGAAGATGCTCGATTAACGGCACTGACATGAAAAATCTGTCGAAGCACATGATGGAGTTCTGCCCGCAAGGCATTGTGTCCGCAAGGCGTATCACAATTCCCCCACCAATTCCTAGATCTTTGTGCCCTGCAGGAATAGGTGTTGTAGCACCCTGATAAATTTGGAAGTCTAACACCCTACTAAATGTGTCGGCAAGAACAAAGTTCTTGAGCACTGTCGGGTTCGGCTTTCTGCGAACATACTGACAGTTCGTTCTTCCCGTAAACGGGATCATTTGTTCGTCAACACAAGCTGCATCTGACCTCGGAATTTTTAGGCAGGCTTTCCTCACGCGATCTAGAAGGGCTTGAACCTTCCAACACATGTTGTTTTCATCGTAGTCGGAGTCATTGTCGCAGACATGCAAAGCATTTCTAAGTCGGAAGAAGCGATCTCTAGGCATGGCATCAGCAATCAATGATACGCGAGTTGCTGCTGCCTAATACATGCGTGCCTGAGGAAACTTCAAGTTGCCCATTACGATATGCATACCAAACAGGGCCTTCGCCTCTTTAGTTGTGATATCCTGCGTGGTTACGTTTGTTTGAGCCCAGTACAAGTTCTGCTTGCTATGAATGTCCAAAAATCATCATCAAAATATTCTTTGAAGTATGTCAAAGGCGTTTCGGTCTCTTGACAAGGCCTTTCAGTTGATGGGCTTCCATCTTGACAGGGCCCTTCATTCGATATTTCATCTATGTCAATTGGAGGTGAAAATGGCTGTGCTGTCCATGACTGAGGTGCTTTTTTCCGTGAGCGCTCCGACGAAGACCTCTTAGCAGCCCTTTCATGTGTATCACTTTCGTGTTCGCTGCACGCATCTTCACTGCTTTCCTCGTCGTGAAGAAGAGACTCTGGCTCAAAATTTTCCGCTTTGTCACCCGAATCTGAATCGACATCAAGATCGGAGTCGTCTCCAAACAAAAGCTCCTGAATTTCCTCGTCACTGAGCTTCCTTTCTGCAAATAAACCCATGAAATGCTGCTAAGAACGAAGTTTTGAACAAAAACCCGTAATCACGAATATATTTACACATTATAAATGAAGTGACTTCAATTTAGATCAACAAAATTCGAAAACCACGCACAGCTGTCGCACACGGCGCTAAGCACGATGCATGCCAAATAAATCCTAGTGTCCAATGTACTGGACATAAATGAAATTTGGCACTACAAGCGAAATTCGCAATAAAAATGCTACGTTTTCACAACATCGTTTCAAGAGGCCATTAGGTAACTCACATGATTTAAATTATTTGAATTGCGCGAAGGCAGCTTGTAAAAAAAGTTCACTTACTTGAGCACCCCGCGTGCGCATCTTTCCTCGTGGACGACGCCATTATTTTGAAGCAGCCCCATTAGAAAATGCGGCTGTCAGAGGAAGTACACTAATAAAGATTTTACTCGTCTCCTATTAGCCCCGAGAAGTTGGGGTGGCGCCGCCTGGTGGGAGGCGTGGATGACGTCACGGCAAGGACTCTTTGATGCCCGCCGTGATGCGCCGGCATATCGCTTGCTTGCTTCGTGCGTTGTTCCGCTGTTTACGTTCGCTTTTTGTCTGTCTCAAGCTTCAGATGAATGACGAAAACAGCATCGATAATGTTCCTAGTAAAACGACAAAAAGTTTTATCCATTTTTTTTTTCAGTCTCCAGCTGTGCTCGCGCGCCGTCGTGCACATTTTGAAAGGGGTGATCAGGTTTGTCGTTGTGTCGCGCTGCTAACTTCGGGGATGGGTCTGATTCCCGACCACAGCAGCCGCATTCGGACGGGTGTGAAAATCAACATTCCTTTGCTTAGATACAGGAGCACGTTAAAGAATTGAGGCGGTCAAAATTAATCTGCAGCGTGTCTAACAATCATGTCGTGCTCTTGACACGCAAGACACCTTATTCACATTATTAGGGTGCGTTGTTCACGGGCGATTGCTTTAAAAAGTATGATGGCTTCGCCTCCACAAGTGTTATTTGCATCGGACGCATCCGCGATCGGCGGGAGAGCGTTCTTGCCCGTGTGCCAAGCCCCGCGCACGATTACGAGAACGATTGAGCCTCGTAAAATATCTCGAAAGCGCTCGCCCGAGAATACCGCAGCAGTTGGTGTGTTTGTTTTTCTTGTGTACTCGCTCACTAATCATGTTGTTTAGTTTCACGTTTTTCTAATTTCGCAACTTCATTTCACAACATAAAAAAAGTTGAGTTAATTGCGGAAACTCCTTATTGCTGTCACATTCTGTCTTCATGCAGCATCGTAGCATCATCAACCTTTATGTGGACATGACGTGCGAGACCATAATTCACTTATTAAGGCGAAGGACGTTTAATTAATACGTGGGCCACGTCACTGAGAGTGCCATCGAAACAGTTCAAAACGCTCATTTCGACTTTCAGGCGTTTGTTTTGCAGGCGATTGCTATCAACAGTGCTCCCACGTGAGTTTAACATTACCGCTTGTGACCTGACGGTTGATCGGACCAGCAGTTCAGCAAATCAGGGTATACGGCCACATAATCCCAGACGAGTGTTGAGAAGAATTGTTTATATAATCCAAGTACACCTCAGAATTTCCGAAACCATTGTGTGCGTGGCAGTGTTATTTTACTTAATTTTCCAGATGTATTAAGTGATTCTTTAGATAGACAGATTTATCTAAAGTCTCCTGTAGCAGAAAGCTCAATTCTGTCAAATCACCTAGATAATCTGCAAAGGCAGACATAACTTGCACGATAAACCACAATGTAGTTAGTGAATTGAAAACGTCCTAATTTAACTTGTAATCTTCGGGACGCGCGTTTTAACCGTGGAGTCTACGCCAAGTTATAATGAAGTTAGAACCATTAGCGTAAATTAATAAGCACCGATGTCTTGGAGTACGCGGTGAAAACAACGAACGTTTTGCTCTCGTGCATCACCTTTTTCACAGTGAATCTTCCGTTCGGACGGGAATTCGCCCATTATAAGCTATATTATCCGCACTTTCTAGAGCTTACTAAACTTTCGCTAATAGTGTAAACTTCCACCTTCTACCTTGGGAAATTCGCATCGCAAGAATGAGCAGTAATCACCACCGTATCGCGAAAGAGCGGGTACGCGGCGGGCGCAGAAAAAGGCGAGCCTCGGCAGCGGAGCAAGCGAGTCCTTGCTGTGACGTCACATCGCCGCGACTGCCGCGCCGCCAGTGTTCGTTCTTGGGGCTAATAGAAGCTGAAGAAGTGGTTTCGGTTCCAATTTTGGCTTTGCTTGCCTTTCTGCACCGCTTTTTTTGTTATGTCCAGTGCACTGGTCGCTGGGTCGGAAAGGGATATACCAATGCACTATAAACAATCAACCGCTTCTGTGATGACATGTTTCACTTTGTGGAGATCCGAGGCGCGCCCGAAGCCACTGCGTGGGCATTTCGCTGTTCCGCGAATCCTTTTCCCTCTCCCGTTCTCCCGCGACGGCAAGTGGCGTCATCTTGCGCTACGCGCCGGCTCTCGTGGTGGCGCTGCACGCGCTCTCGGAGCTGCGAGATTCGCCGTGACTGACGTGCCTGCACGCCGGGACGAACGCTCTCTCTCCTCGGGTGCCGCTGGGTAAGCACACGTTTCCTTCTGGTCCGACGTCCCCTTTGCGAATTGCCAGACTGTGGCCTGCCTCGGTGCCTTGGCATCCTTCCAGGCGTGTTTACCTCAGTGTTAGCTCCGGTTCGTACGTTAAGCCAAAGAGCGGTGCCTAGTGCTCATGCGCGGTCGTACCACGCCAAGCCGCACTTGCCGGAGGCCCACGCGTACGGAGATTGCCCTAGCTCTCGCGACCAGGCCCAGTGGTCACCGCGAGAGTGTGCAGCATAGCCGCGAGGGACCTTTTCCCGAGCAGCGTGTCAAAGCTCGCCTTGCCAGCTGCGATGTGCTCGCAGTGCCCCTTGGTGTATCGTCCGCGTGGGAAGCCCTTTGCTTCCCCGTGCCCTGGGAGCAGACGCTGTACTGTGTGTGTTGGGGTGCCACCGAAGGCAAATAAAGTGTTTGTGTGTGTTATCTCGAACACTGTGTTTATGCCGCGCGGTGCTCAACGCCTTTGCTAGCTGAGCGCACGCGGAGCGGTGCGCTAAACATAAGCAGGCGACGGTAGATGCGGCCCTGTGGCTCACTAAGCCTGAACCCGCGGTGGTCTTCGACTCTGGTGAGCATCGAGGCTACCACAACTTTCGTGTTATACCGATTCCTATGATGGAGGGATCAGCCATCTTTTTTTTTGGATTTATCCAAACACATGGTCCTTCGTGCAGCCTGAACAATGGGCACAGCATCGTTGAGCAGCCGTATCTTGTACTCGCGTTGTAAACACCCGGTCCCTTGAAAGAGCCGCGGGAACTGCCTAGCCACTTCTCCAGAAGGTGTCATCATGATGGATTCCACAGCGCGATGAAGCAGCCGTAGCTGCTCGCTGGCTTGCAGACCCAAGATGGCTTGGTGGTCCTTCTTGACAACGAAGAATTCTGTGATGATCTCTTGCTGACCTGCTTGCACAGGTGCTTTACACTTGCCTCAGTGTTTGATGATGCCACCTCCGTATGAACGCAGAACGGTGCCGCTGGGGTTGAGTGCGCCTACTTTAAACTTTCGAAAGAGCGAGATAGGCACCACGTTTGCCTGGGAACCAGTGTCGATCTTGAATGTCACCTCCCTCCCGCCAACTTTGGCCTGCAGACACCAGTCGCATTCATTGCTGACACTGCTGATAGCTACGTCAAGTACGTCGAAGTTATCATCGGGCTGTACTTCGTCAACTTCGATTTTCGCTTTGTAGCACGAAGCAAAGTGATTGGGTTTGCCGCATGAATAGCAAGTCTTGCCATAGGCGGGACGACGTCGAGGAGTGTGAGCACAGTTGCATCAACTGCATCTGGATACAGGCCTGGACCCTTGTGGTTTCAGCTGCCTTGTACAAGTCCACGGCTTTGTCGACTGTTAGCTTCTCCTGCAGCATTCTTTCTGGTAGTTTTGTAGAGTTCGTGCCGTATGATTTGGTCACGAATCATGTCGTCCTTACTGGTCCCAAAGTTATAGTACATGGCCTGCTTTTTCAGGGACCGAAGAAACTGTTCGAATGGCTCCGCTTTGCCCTGCATTTGGGACCGAAATGCGTACCGTTCATGAACTTATTTTTGTTGCACGACACAATACTCTTCAAACTTTCTGACGACCGTCGTGTAGTCCTCTTGGTTTTCCCCTTCGGCGAACGAAAAATTGTTGAACACTTCTGTTGCATCCTCACCGGCGATGCTAAGGAAGAGCGCTGTTTTTGCTGCTTCCGATGCTGGCTTGCTGGTCGTAGAAGTTGCTTGCAAAAAGAGTTCAAATTTCTGCTTGAACAGCTTCCAAGTTTGGCCATCACCTCCTGTTAGACGCAGTGGTTCTGGTGGCTTCAGGCACTCCATGTTTTGCTTCAAGTGGCACATAGATAGTAGCCACTGCAGGTCCTAGGCGTGCAGGCATTCCTCAATGATCCACAACCCCACTTCTGACACCATGTTTCATTTTGTGTCGAATGAAGTAACACACGCCGGTGTCAAGGAAGCAATGCGTAAACTGGTTATTGAACAATCGTATTTAAAGGGTAGTTTGGGCAAGGGGGTTAACAGAGAGAGAACACAGTTGTCACGTCAGAGGTACGACGGAGCTATGGCCTGTGCATGCTGATTGCTATACGATCAGAGCTCATACAGGTCCTTGAAAACCCTTGAATTTGAAAAGTACAGTTTTAAGGCCCTTGAAGGTCCTGGAATGGTGTCCTGTCCTTGAAAGCCCTTGAATTTTGGGACCAGTGCAGTCTAAAGTCCACATTGCAACCTGTTTTCTGTTGTAGATTACCAGCGATGCGGCAAACTTTTCATTTCAGAAACAATACACCATGCGAGTTTGCATGTAGTATTCTGTTTGTTCATGCCTTGTCCTGTCGTTCATTTCGTTCCTCACCTATCAGTCAGTGCATCTTGTCTTGCTTTCTCTCACTACTTATCTCCTTACGAGTTCACTCTTGCCTCCTGCATTTATGCTGCTTTTTTTCCCTGTCAAGCGAGCAGTGCATGTGGACAATGTCCAGCCTTGCTAATGCTAGAGAAGTCTCAGCACCTGTCCTGAACATTTGTTGTGTGTAGTGTCTTGGGAGGCGTTTGCTTAGGATTTTACGCTATATAAAAAAACGAAAAATGGCAATAACCTACAGGGCGTTTTTTTTTTACAGTACAGGTTTTTAATAAAAATTCTATCACAGTTAGGCTCCCGTCATTTTCGCACATGAACTCTATGTCGAGGCGGAAATACTTTTCCGCAGCTGAAATGATGGTGACGCGACGAATTCACAAAAAATCACTCATTAACTTTTTAATTATTGACTTGAGTGAAGTTGTTTACATTTGAAAGTTGTAGTGCATGATAATTTATGGCATACCCAGTTTTTAAAAATTGCCAAAGCTGCACGTAGTTCCGAGATGTTCGTCATGAAATTTCAAGGGCAAAATTGAAACTGATCGCGCCTGGCGTGCATGAAGCACGACTGTTCTGTTGCATCAGACCAGAACTACCTGTGACATGGAAGTGACGAAATTTGAATCAATGCGTGCCAAAGCAGAATCTGATCCAGAAATCAGCAAGCATTCTGTAATACACAACTAGACAACTTATTGTTTGTGTGCAATGTGTAGTACTTGTCTGTTTCTTTCTTAAACTATAAAGAGGCATGAAAAACTATTTCCCCTGTCTGCAAGAAGAAGTGCCACAGTTGCTGGCCCTGAGTTTTGTGCTTCCCAGATAAAGAAAATGTTGATATTGCGGTTTTTTGTGCACAGCTTGAAAGAAACAGACAAGCACCAAACACTACACGCAAAAGTAAGGCGATGCACTGGCACAAGTCAGATGACTTGCAGCTTTTCACGAAATAATACGGCTGCGGCATGCCTTCATTCAAATTTCGTCGCTTCCTTGTCACGGGTAGCTCCGGTCTGACGTAACAGAACGGCAGTGCTTTGTGCATGCTGGGCGCGATCAATTTTAATTTCACCTTTGAAATTCGATGACAATATCTCAAATGATGTGCAACTTTTGTGGTTTCTAAAGAATGACACAGTGCCATAAATGGGCACGCACTGCAACTTTGAAATATCAACACCTGAATGCGGGGGCTAAGTGGGCTTGTTGGTACGTACACGTAATTATTCCAAAACAGCGCAGAAACGGGACAAGAAGTGTAGTGTGGTATCTTTCTTGTCCCGTTTGTGCGCTGTTTTGGAATAATTATAAACACCTGCCCTCAGGTCAATAATTAAAAAGTTAATTAACGAGTTTTTGTTCATTTGTCGTAACAGTGATATTTCAGCCGCGGCAAGTATTTCCCCCTCGATGTAGAGCTCGTGTGCTTAAATGACAGGAGGCTTACTGTCATAGGATTTATATAAACAATCTGTATTGTATAAAAAGAAGACACCCTGTAAAGCTATACAGTAGACTCTCATTAAACGGAACCTGAAGGGGCCAGGAAAATGTGTTCCATTTAACAGGGGTTTCATTTACTGAGAGAGGAGCAGGCAGTACAGAATCCAAGTATGAAACCAATCATATTAGGGTCAGTTGTTCCGTTTAAGCAGCAGTTCCATGTAAGAGATTTCCGTTTACTGAGAGTCTGCTGTAGTTCTAGACGTAAGGCCTCTCTACTTTCCTACAAAAGTTAGATTTTGCCTTCTTAATGAAGGAAGGCAGTTAGTGGCAACGCCTTTATAATATATCATATTTTTGTGCCTCATTGAAAAGTACGGGCGGTGCTTGAGCCAGTGATTTTTTTTTCTTTTGTGAGAAAGATTACATGAAATGACATTCTGGGCTCTACCAGAGTCATTCAATGCTTCTTATGGTCACGAAACTGCCGCGTCAGTTTCATATGGAGCCAGCGGCCGCCGCCAGAGGCGCAGCTGTGCTTGAGAGGCGATGTGAACGCTGCTATTGCTGGGGTTGTGTGTGGGACAGCCTCGGTGTTTTAGCTTTCTAAACTTCCGCAACGGTCGCTTTGCTTTCACACCTTTACATTAACCACTCGGCATGCATAAATACATTCCTGAATGCGTTTTCTGTTTTAAAATGAGCACCCGGGAGGAAGAAAACCAGCATTGGACGCGTTATTCGAAGGTCGCAGGTTCGGTCCCAGCCGGCAGCAAGTTATCTTTTCGTCCACTTTACTTTCTTCACGTTTATATCCCAATTATTACAAATAACATCCCGTATACTTTCGTTGGCATTACTGTCTGTTAGTTCTCATTAATATTGTGTCTAACAAAGAAAAACAAGCCCTTAAAAGTAATCTTCTTTCCTTCAACTCAAGACACGCAGCTCGCGGTGGTATCATCCGAAAAAATACGAACATTCGGGCATTAACGAAAGAATACCAAGATATAATTACGACCGCCATAGCGGGGGACTTGTGACTGACTTTTTTCACCTAGGATCCTTTTAGGTGTACCTAACTTTCAGCGCACTGGTGTTGTTGCATGTCGACCCCATCGAAATGCGGCCACTACCGCCTCGCAAGCTCCTTTCGTCTCAACACTACGACACTACGATAGGTACAAATTTTTAACATTTCCGTCAAATTAAACACAGTGCATTCGCAGCAAAGTGCCAGCGGTGCCAGTTATATAAACATAAGCAAAAATACGAGCTGTTACACGCCCGTTCGTGTGGCTACGATGTGGTATAAACAGGGCGTCGGCGATGCTCGGAGCTCGTCACAGGACGACTCACGTGGTTGTGTGCATGGTGGTCACATTGTCAATGAGCGAGATAGAGGTTTGCTCTTCGTGAGATACGAAGGAAGTCCTTCAAAAATCCTTGGAACGGCGCCAGCCTTGAGCGTTGGTTTGTCGCGTTTCTGGGACACAGAGCTGCCGTTGATGTTAGTCATACGCAGTGACAATGTCTGAGGCGTTGAAATGGTTCGCACATACACGTGTATACTTCGACTCAAAGTTAAAATCGCCACTTTCCTGCCGCGGTATGGCCTGCTTCCCTTTCTCGCGCTGCTGCTTGTCTAATAGTAAAGAAAACAACGGCACCTTTCTGGTTCCCTTGTAGCCGGAACGGCACCCCGGCACACAACGTCTCTTAGGCATCCTAGTCCTGAGACAACGTTTCCGCTAACTTAAACATATCATATACAGCAGCTTGTCTCTCACTGCGCGAGTATTTCAATATGCGGACGGCGCAGACGACCGCCTTTGTGGCGCAGCGGCGGTGCATTGCGGCATTTTCGAGCAGCGTATGAAGCTCGCCCATAACGTGACGGCGCAGTTTCATGACCATAAAGAGAATTGAATGACTCTGGCTCTACTAAAGCACTGCAAATTCTTAAAAATAAGTCGCAAGTGGCTGTGCACGAACATTGCGATGACATGGAGTGACCTTATGTGCTCTCGTTCGGATTCGTTAACATCATTAGGATCACCAAGTCGCTGATGACGGCCAATCAGGTTGCTGCATGACAAGGGGTCATCGATGGTGTTGGCGGACTGTCACGTGATGTTGTGCGCACATTGGAGCAAGAGTAGCCATTGCCGCATGTGTTGTCGCAGCAAGCGTGTTGAGACGTGGGCCCTGCTTGATGTTAATTGACCGATCACCCGAAGATGATGGCAAGGGTCGCGAGCAAACTTGTGTTATGTTGAGTTCCTTTGTTTTGTCGCACAGTCCATGCCACTTTGTGAAGTTGAGGTATTAAATACTGTTTCAGTCGTGCCAACTTTCCTGGCTGCTACCTTTTTCTGGTGAGGGCTGCCTCAGGCCCTTGCAAAGAAAACAAGCCACTTCAGTGCAAATCTAGCAGTACCACTATTTTAGCTGGCAGCAGCACCAGAGCGTGCAATGTAGCCGCAATGTAGCCACTTTAATCAACAAGACCACAATTTCGATCAAGCCAAACTTTACATTCTACAAACAAACTTCCGGTCACCACGTGAGAGGAAATACATGGAATCGTATTTGATACACAAATTTCAATCCCTACACCCATCGGGAATAAATCTAGCTCGTGGTAATTTGGAATCCTTAAAAGCCATAGCATGATTCCTATAATATTAAGAGACATCAAGTACGCTCAGCTTTCAAAAACCTTAACCTATTCGCAAAATAAAATCCCGACCAGCTCCCATAATACACTATCAATATTCTTTTTTAATATCTCTTAACCTTGCATGTATAAATGTGCACATACGTGTAGATATTATTCTCTTAAGATGTTTTCATTTTCTAGTGAATCCGAACCACGGTTTCCTTCCCCCTTTCCGCGCTCCAAAGGCCGCTTCTGGCCAGCATTGTCACAGCCCTCGCTTTCTCAGGAAGTTCTACGAGTCTTATTCCGATTGTTCCCCCCCGCCGCCCCTCGTTCCTTTCAACTTTTTTTTTTCTTTTTTCCCCTCTTAGTTGACGGGCGCCCAATTTTTGGAAGCCACCGACGACACTGGATGCATATGCCAGCCAATTACTTCACCCATTAAGCAGGAGCTTGCTTTTCAGGCAACCCTTTCAATATCACTTAAAGTAGGCAGGCGGCATTTTAAACGTACGCCGCCCGAGTACCCTTTTTTTTTTTGTCGTCTGTAGCTGCCTTCCCCACCACCTTCTGCAGCTCCTTGGCGGACATTTAAACGTAAGCCGCCCGGTTTTTCTCCCCGCCTGTAGTTTCCTTCCTCACCACCTTCTGCAGCTCTTTGTGATGGCTGCACTCGCCCTCTCGCTTGGTTGTACCCCCCCCCCCCCCTTTTTTCTTTTTTTTTTCTTTCTTTGCAGCTACCTTTAACTCTGACATGGCAGACCCGAACGTGTTTGCAAACTCTCTTGAAATGTGACAAGGGCTACACTCCTCTGCTTTCGAGTTTCTCTCCTTCCAGGCAGAAATTACCAACAGCAACAGACGCGCCGCCGCTGGACATGACGTCATCACTAACCCCATAAAACTAACACGCCAGGGATGACAAGGCGCCTTTGACAAAGATAGGTCCCCTATCGAAACGTCGGCCAGCCTGATCTGAGGCACTTTCTCCTGTTTTGAAATCTGTAACGTGTACAACACATAGTAATTTTGAGATGCTGGCTTGAATAGGTGATAGAGGTGTGAACATTCTGTGCATCTGTTGAAAGAATAACTCTTGCATAACTCGCAAACACACTGAAATCTGGAAGCTTGTGCAGTCCTTTTCTCTCTGTGAGCCATCGATTTTTTGACTTAGCAGTGGGGAACATGAAGCTGCAATGCGGGACCAGCTGTCTTGGTTAATATGTCCAAGTTCACGAATAACTCCACAGAAGCTCGACACCCAATGCGATTTGCCCAAGGTGGTCATCTTGTGGCGCTCAATGTACGAAATGTTCGCATCACTCACTTGTGCTTTTGTAGCCAGTACAGTCATGACCAATAATATAGGGAACACTGAATTTGTGTTTAATCAATGATTGCTTGCAGTGTACCGATATGAATGACGTATCGAATGGAAAGAGATACCTTTGCACTTGAGCATTTAGTGTTATGAACATTTTTGTGCTTGCCAGCTGCGTTTAGCTTTTAAGACCTTTAAAAGGTAATATCAGTGTTCCTTTTCATGTTGCTCACAACTGTGCATACACACAGGCTTTTTGTAGTGCCTCGCTCATCTTCAATACTGTAGCTGGTTGGGGACATTTGACTGAGCTTGTGTAATAACTGCAGAGAAGAGATCTAAATGCACCATTCATGCTGTATGTCTTAAAAAACCAAATCCATAATAAGCAAAGATAACTCATTAGCTTACATTCAGACGATTCCAGACGCTTCACTGGCACTGGCTTAAAGGGACACTAAAGGCAAATAACTATTTATGTCAGAGTGAAAGCCCAATGTATGACAACTTCTAAAACGGCAATATTATCAACAGCAGTGCCCTACTTACCGAGAAATTAAGCTAAATGTATCACATGATGAGCGCCACGAGTGGGACATTTTCGAAGTGAACCCGATGACGTAGGGAAGTCGGCCTACAATAAATCACTAGTAATCAAACTAGCAGAAGTAAAAAAAGAACATTCCGAGCATCAAAAGACGTAATAAAATGCTGTTTGTTCGTTTCCGCTTGATTCATGGAAAACAAAACCTCCGTGGCGTTGCCATGGGGAACGGCGCGCGTGGTTCAAAGGTTTCGTTTTCGCCGAACTGTGCCTCGCCCGTCTCAGTGGTAGTTTCGGGATCGCGTACTGCCGTGCGTGTTTTGCGCGCTCGTGAAAGTCGCTCTGACAGAAAGTTCGACAAAATGCCGCATGCGTGTGATATTGCCGGATGCCCGAATGGTGCACAACGCCAGTGCTGCAGCAAGGAAACCGGTGTGTCTTTTCACTGGGTGCCGCGGAATGAACCCTTACGCTCGAAGTGGCTTAGTGTCATGCCATTGCGCCAGTGTGCTAAACAGTCTGCGTGTGTGCTCGCTGCACTTTCGTACTGAGGATTACGAGACCAACCGCAACTTGGTGACGGCTTTGAATGTGCCCATCCGAGCAAGTCTTTGCCGCAGCGCCGTTGTTGCTACTGTGGGTACAGTGGCTAGAACTGTGGGTCCCGCTACTTCCGCTCGGCTGCTACTAGTGTCGGCGGCCGCGCAGTAAAAGCGGGCAACGTTGGGCACGGCAGCAGTGACGTATGAGAGTCGTATTTTCGGGCGGGAGATTTGAAGCGCGCTAACGCGATGCGGACCACTAAAAACGTGATTTTATTTCAAAATAAGCACTTCCTTGGCACAAAAGCAGCGCTACGAGGTTTCTGGACCGCTATTTCAGCAATCAACGTCGACTTAATATTTGCCTTTAGTGTCCCTTTAAGTCAGAGCGTGCAGTGTGTGAGCAAAGTTTAAGCAAAGCATCCAGTGAAGCTTCAGCAATGATTGGATTTTGCACTATAAGTTCACATAAGGCAAGCACTTAAATCCAGAAGTGCAAAATTGGAATTGTTTATTATACTATTAATGCAGTGTTTTTATCATTTTTATAGGACAAATGGATATGAAGAATAAAACACTGTTAGCAGTATTTTTGCTTTTGTCAAAGTAGCTGCTTCTCACAATGTAACCATGAATTCAGCCAATAATGTCAGCGTTTCCATTGTGCCACGTCATATTGTTAAGGATGGCAGTGATTTGATAGGAAAGCATAAACAATGTTCTGAGCGATATAGCACATTTTATACTGCATGCAACTATAATACTTTGCCCAAGTGTGCACTACAGCATTGTCTTGCATCTGCTGTGGCTTATTCTCTATGTTTAAGGAGTATTTATTGCAAGGCCCCTTTTATTAAAATGTGTATATTTAGGTAATTAGTTTCAGCAGCTAGCTTCATTTTCATTGTGCGACCTTCTGCGAGGTTTTCCTGCCACCTTTAGCAGGGAACATACCCCGCCCTCCTCAGTGCTATTAGTTGTGCATATTACTAGGAATGGGCGAATAGTAAATTTGAGGTTCGAAGCGAATCCGAAGCGAATAGTGATTTAATTGAATAATTTCGAATCGAATAGTTCGAATAGTATGTATATGAACGGTGTGTCGTCATGTCGATGTATAACCAATAGAGGTGTTCCGCAAGGTTCAATTCTAGGGCCACTCTTGTTCTTAGCTTACATTAATGATCTGCCATCCATAACATCGGAAGATTGTATCCTTTACGCAGATGACGCTAACATATTTATAACAGCAAAAAACGAAGATATCCTATACCACAAAGCAACGACAGCCTTACAAAAATTATCATCCTGGCTTAATGCGAACAAACTACTCGCCAACAGCTCTAAGAGTAATTACATTATCTTTGCCCCCAAAAACACCCAGCTTACTTTAAGTAATCAGCTTAAAATGAATAACACAGTACTAGAAAGGGTTAGTAATACAAAATTTCTCGGTGTTGGACGCGCAGCTTTCATGGCACACACACGTACATGAGACAACACTTAAAATATACAGAAAAATACCCATTCTTTACAGGCTATGCTACATTTTCCCAATAAAGACAATGTTAACATTATATCATTCTTTTGTACATTCACACATCACGTATGCTATAGTAATTTATGGATTAACCTACCCGACAACACTGAAACCCCTCAAAATAGCACAGAACACAGCTGTGCGTGCCCTTCTCTCCATACCAAAAAGAGACTCAGCTTCATATGCTTATAGACTACTAAACATACAACCCATCACAGTTTGTGTCAGTTATCGTGTATTACTACTTGTCTACAAACTTTTGCATAACGCTGTTCAATGTCCGTCAATAGCATTAACATATCAAACGCCCACATATTCCTTACGTTCTACTTTAAGTAAACCATTATGCATACCCCGCATAAGGACTAACTACGGATCGCATTCATTTTCTTATATTGCATCAAAACTCTGGAATACTTTACCTTGTACCATCACAGCATCCACATCATTTCATTTGTATAAACAATGTGTTCGCGATCACCTGCAAAACTCACAACAGTAATACTTGAATTAATCAATATTACTTTGATTTCTTTGTGGTTATATGTATTTATGTATTGCTATGTATCTATATTGTATTTATTGTATTTCGTTGCACTTTTATGTACTTATATTGCTCTGTAGCTCGGCAGTACCTACTACTGTTAAAAAACAGACCCCTGCAACTGCCTTTCACTGGGCTCTGGGGTCCTACCTGTATAATAATAACCAGTCATTATATGTATGTTACACAATAAAACTGATTGAAAACTGATCGATTGATTGAGTACTCACCACATATTATTAGGAAAAATTGAGCATTTTCTTCGTGACCCTTGCACAATATTTTTAAGAATTGGAACTAGGTATGAGTGAATGTCACTTTTTTGGTTCGAAATGAAGTGGAAGAAACCTTTAATGGGGGGGGGGGGGGGTATCAAAATTTGAATAGCAGTAGGGTGCGAGTTATAAGTGGTACAATACGTTACCAGTTAAAAATTACCATACTTAGCGCATATAAGCCCATATAACACGCTGTTAAATTAAAAAAAAATATGTACACTTAACCTTGAAGTCTGGCTTCGTAGCAGTGCAGATTTCCCCTGGCAGGGTGGTTTCACGGTACAGCAACCCGACGCTGCAGTGAAACCACCTTTACAGGGGGTTATGTGCGGTCAAACATACAAATATTCGTTCACTTCGAATACTTCGAAATTTGGAACAATATAAATTCGTATCGAAGTGAATTCGAATACTTTAATATTCGTTCGAATATTCGAAACGTCCGAATATTCGCCCATCCCTATATATTACTTCTTTGGCTTTGTCAGTATTCTTTGAGAGCTGTAAGCTGCTGCTGCCACAAGCAGGCATATGGGCCTGCAGCTGGTTGAAATTGTTTTGTCTGACTATGAAATTTGGCCTTGTGCAGCGTGCCTTGGAGCTGGTTGGTATTGTGGAAAGAAGCCTGCAAGCCTCTGTGGGTACGAAGTCTCTTCTTCCGAGTGAACTGGTGGGACACAGGGAGCACCAGTTACTTGAGAGTATGTATATCCCCTTTTGTTTGTCAGAGCAATGCTTTAAAGTTACAGTAAAACCCCAAAAGCCACATTTCTGCTGTACTAACGTCACACGATATAGAGCTATTTTTCTAAATTGCAATAAATGATTCCTTGTGCCATCACCAATGACGCCACTAAATGTGGAGACAGCGCTTCATGCGGCTCTTTGACAGCTACCGCCCCCCTTGTTTTCTTGTGTCTCCCAGACTGTAGACAATCCCAACGAGGTGGCAGAAAATGTTGCAGGCTAGACTAGTTGCCACACGTCTGCTTTTCAATATGACTCTCAAGTGAACTCTTCCTGCACAACACCTTGATGGAAGCATCCACTTCTACCTTGGGGGGCGCACGTATGTGATGCAGGCAGCTCAGCAGAGGGCCTATATATCTTTGCACCAGACCATGATCTGCCAGTGCTGACAGAGGTACAAAGTAACGAATTGTGTCCGGCTTTTTGTGACGTCGTTCTGAACTGACCTTTAATCACTGCAGTGGTGCCACAGGCAAGCTTTGTTTGTTATATGTATAGTATCACGGTGTTCACGTGCACTTTTGTCCAATACAAAACAAATCAGACACATTGTGAGTTTGCATCTTGCATTAGGCCTGTTAGTTTTGTGAGCACAGTGTACTGTGCACCATTGTTGCGGAGTTGCCACTCCGGAATTGGAATGACTCCGGAATCATTCCATATTTTCACCACCCCGGAATGGAATGGGAATGGAATGGAGACTACGCTTGGAGGAATGGAATGGGAATGGAATTAAGTGCCTTTTGCACGGAATGGAATGGGAATGGAATTACGTCTTTTTCGAAAAATAGAGCTCGTTTTCGTCTACGCACTGTTTTTTAAACTTCAAGCATTAGTAATGCAGAGTCTCGGATTTAACAATAAAGCAAAGAGGGCATTGGGGAGGAACATATTTTGCTACACCCTTAATTACTACTACTGTAATATCATGCTCAAATTAGTTATGTAGACCTGAGTACATGTTTTTTTGAAGTCGAAGGCCACAATGCATTCTCTAGGTCCACCTTTAGTTAGCCAGAGCAAGGGGTAGGCACGATGTAAAAGTGTGAACAATCTGCTAATTTGTAAAAGAGAAACCGAGGCATAAGTTAGCGTACAGACAAATGCACTATCCCAGCAGATACCGAAGGGAGAACCAAATTATCCCTGCGTGTTGGTTCCCATTGATACTCCTACACGAAAGTGGCGAATACTCTATGTACAGCCTGATCTTTATCCCACGAGCAGTTTATTACCTGACACACATAAATAACATTTGGACAAGGAAGACATTGCATACCTGCGCACAGGCGAACACAAAGTTCTCCTCATCCAACCCATGCTTGCGAGGCGTGCTTGACAAGCGCGAGTGCTGACGCGCAGTGCGGCCCAGTGTTCTGTATTCGATGCAAAGACACAAGGTGCCAGACGAAGGAAACACAGCGCCGACCAAAAGTAAAAATATATTCTTAAAAAGACGTTTCGGCTCCCACACGGGAGCCTTGTTCACAAGGCTCCCGTGTGATTGTGATTGTGAACAAGGCTCCCGTGTGGGAGCCGAAACGTCTTTTTAAGAATATATTTTTACTTTTGGTCGGCGCTGTGTTTCCTTCGTCTATGTCTTTCCCCGGCCAGGCGGGTTTCCGCCAAACTCTCGACTTCACAAGGTGCCAGAGCGGTGCACTGTTCCAACTATTACCAGAAGATCTAGAGGGTTTTGATCCCCATTAACCAAATCTTAGTTTTCTCCATATTCATGACTGCTCCAGACGCGTGGCAAAACTGCTTAGTCTTCTTAAACGTTACTTTTGTCAGCATAAAAATACGCTATGTCGTCATTTTAGCATTAACACATTTAAGCTCAAACAATATTAAAATATCAACATTCGTTCAAACATGCTGACCATGCAAATACTATAGCTACACACTAAACATGGTTACCTATAATGTAACTTTTGGGCGTGAGTAACTTATGAAATAAAGGAAAGAAGATTACTCTTAAGGGCTCGTTTTTCTTTGTTAGACACAATACTAATGAGAACTAACAGACAGTAATGCCAAGGAAAGTATAGGGGGTGTTATTTGTGGTAATTAGAATATAAATGTGAAGAAAGTAAAGTGGACGAAAAGATAACCTGCCGCCGGCAGGGACCGAACCTGCGACCTTCGAATAACGCGTCCGATGCTCTACCACTGAGCTACGGCGGCGGTCATCTCCCCGTCCACTTGATGGGGTATATATGTGGATTGAAACTTAGGAGTGTCAGTCAGCGCCAGTCGCAGCCATGGCGGCGAGTGTGGAACACTCTTTTTTTGCCTTTTTGGCGTCACGTAGCACGCGATCTATTTACGAGCAGGCAACTGACCAATAATCCCTCGCATACTACCTGAAGGCATCATGTCTGCCAGAACGAGACCCTCGCTATGAATGAAGGAAAGAAGATTACTCTTAAGGGCTCGTTTTTCTTTGTTAGACACAATACTAATGAGAACTAACAGACAGTAATGCCAAGGAAAGTATAGGGGGTGTTATTTGTGGTAATTAGAATATAAATGTGAAGAAAGTAAAGTGGACGAAAAGATAACCTGCCGCCGGCAGGGACCGAACCTGCGACCTTCGAATAACGCGTCCGATGCTCTACCACTGAGCTACGGCGGCGGTCATCTCCCCGTCCACTTGATGGGGTATATATGTGGATTGAAACCTAGGAGTGTCAGTCAGCGCCAGTCGCAGCCATGGCGGCGAGTGTGGAACACTCTTTTTTTGCCTTTTTGGCGTCACGTAGCACGTGATCTATTTACGAGCAGGCAACTGACCAATAATCCCTCGCATACTACCCGAAGGCATCATGTCTGCCAGAACGAGACCCTCGCTATGAATGAAGGAAAGAAGATTACTCTTAAGGGCTCGTTTTTCTTTGTTAGACACAATACTAATGAGAACTAACAGACAGTAATGCCAAGGAAAGTATAGGGGGTGTTATTTGTGGTAATTAGAATATAAATGTGAAGAAAGTGGTGACTGATCCCTGCACCTGGAGACGTATTCCAAGAAAAGGCTGAGCCTGTCATCAGTGCGAGCCCCCTCCTCTGACTCGCTTCAGCTCAGTCACAAAGCATTTCTGTTAATATTTTGGAAGAATTTTTGTTTTATATAGCCACTGGTGGTGACCTGTGTTGCCCTCTTGGACCTTGTGTCGCTGAAAAAAAAAAAGGGAAGGCTCCTTTCTTGCTGCCGCTGTAATGGCCACGCATATTTCAACGACTTTCTACTTAGTAGACTAGCGGTTTGGCCTTGTTGATTTTGCAGTTTTGCTAAAGTGACATAGCGCGAAGCAGTATGGGGAACACATCAACAACGAAGACGAGTGTTTACTTCCAAGTGAAGATCTAGTGTTTCCTACAGACATAGGAAAAGCAGAAAGAAGAATGAACAAAACAAGGAATGCGAAATGCAACACAAAAAGACCCACTACGATCGCCGTGTGGCCGTGCTGGTGTTTTCCAAAAATGCTAACTCCCTTACGGTACAAGCGTGTAATACCCCTGACTGACACATGGGCAAAAATACTTTGCAGTAAACTCGTTTTGTTGCTCTGAAGGACCCTTTGGAGAGAGTTTGCGCTGATGACACATGGCACAGCACTCAGTTCTCAAGGTGGTTTGTGGCCTCCGCGATTAGCGTCGGTTTCACGGATGAGTGACGCAAGAAAAAAGAAAGAAGAGAAAAAAAAAGACACTGCTCTTTAAATTGGCGGTAGAGAACACATTTTTAAAACTACTCTGTTGGTTGGCACCCATTGTGCAGATTACAGTGCACCACACTATCAACAGTGCAAATGACACTGCCGGAATTCAACATGGAGGCGCTAGCGACTTGATGTTGGCGTACGAAGGAAGACGTCACTGCCACAGCAGTGCATTTTTGGGGGGCCACGCATATTTACAACGTCACAGAGGGGATTAATCGACACCTGGTGAGCCTTCGTTGAAAGTTCATGGGTAAAATACAGCACAAACCAGACGATTAACACAAGGAAGACACTGGACAGAGCGCTGACTTGAACTAACAGTTTATTCTTGGGCGAGCTTGCCTATTTATGAAAAACGATCAAAATCAGACAAGATGTCTCCCAAAAATCGTCTGGTTTGTGCTGTATTTTACCCATGAACTATGCATCACCAACTAGCCTGCCAGCAAATGTTATTGAAGTTCGTTGAAAGGCTGCGTTCTTAAGTTCTGCACACTGTATGCGAGAGAATACCCTGCACATTCGAAATGTGGATGCGGAATCCGCTTTTCCGAAAAGGAACATTGACGGGAGGGAGATACTTCTTTGTCTTGTTGTCTTGAGGTGGAGGTGGTCTCATGAACGACTTTCCGGAACTTGCCCCCTCGCATAAAGGACCCTACAGGGCCTGTTGTTGGCATGCTTAAGCAAGTGATCATTCAAACACATTCCAGTTCTGTCTGAACGTGCAGAATGGGGTGCGGGTAGAAGTGATGGGTGCGATTGCCCAATCCTCCCCCCGCCCTTGGATTCGCCACTGAACCGACATGGTTCTCTAACAAATTCCTGGGCAGCACACCAGCATTGGGCCAATCTTGGCTTAATGTTGGCAGAAATATTGTCCCTGCATATGATTGGATTGCATTTGGGGGTTCGTGCTACATCCAAAGCTGCATAAATTAGTGTTGATAACTAATCACCACCCAGTGTTGGCAAAATTATGGCTTCAGCCAACATTGTCCGCTGTACATATACCCAATATTGGCAAGCTTGCATAAACAGCTCCAACATTTTTTGCCAGTATTTTTCATTGGCTGTGCCAATATCTTTTCCAGCTTTTTCATTAGCTGTGTCACGTAATATGAGCTAGCGTTTTTACTCATACAATTAAGTGCATGTTGCCGAGGCTTTTGCCTCCAGGCAAAAAGCAAGGATGTTCAGTTGAGGAACTGTTGGGAGTAAAAAATAACTTTGTTCTCCATGTATACAATCCATATACAGTCGACACTCTCTAATACGTGTTTCATGAGACCGCAAGAAGGACCCACTGTAGTCGGGAAATGTATAACGCAAACATGTGGTTAAAATCGGTGGAAAACTGCTGCTAAATAATAAAACAGGCGCATTGAATGCGGCTTTCCATTTGAAGAATTTATTGATCACTTTATGGCTCGAGGGGTCACGATACATCGTAAGGGCTCATTATTTGAGCTCATACACTTGCTGCTGCACGGGATGTACGCATTCAGTGATTGTTTGCCTTGGTAATAATGAACTAATTGTTGAGGTTTTACATCCCAAAGCCACGGTATTATTGAGGGACGCTGTAGTGGAGGGCTCCAGAAACCTGATAATAGCAGTTAATAATTATTGATTATGGTGGAGTGCTATCCGTACGAAGTTGGGCCAACGACAGAATGCCCTGTGCATGTAAGTTCTTGTTTGGAGCAATTGTTCTTTATTTTTTTTTAGGATTAGGTGGCAGATTTTCCAGTTAGGTTTTTGTTTGAAATATTATTTTGATACTTGTCACTTGCAGAAACCACATGTGTCATGTTTGTCAATAATACCTCATCTAAATGCACATCTTATGTATAGCGATGAAGCCAGCATATGGCATTATTGCTGTGTAGAAAAGAGTCTGATTACAGGCTCCTTTCTGGCTTGTCTCTTTGTTCACTTGATAGCAACATTTCCTTTTTGCACTGCAATATAAATCTGCGCACCATAGTCATGCACTTACTGTTATTATACTGCTCCAAAGCACAATTTTTACCGCTCAGGATAGTCTCCAAAACTGCTTTCCAGTAATTGCTTCAAATCCTAAACTGGCTGGACAACTACTGAGCACTTAAAGCACAATACATCAATGAAGCAATTGGTTACTGTAAGTTACATTATGGTTAGAGCAGCGCAAACAACACGAAGAAAGAGACAACGAGCGCTTCAGTGCAAGCGCTCCTTGTCTCTTCCTTCGTCCGTGTAAACACTGCTTTAACCATAATGGAACCATACCAACTAGCCCAGTTGTCGACCTTGCTACTGTAAGTTAGTCATGACTCTAAACACCTTTTTGTCCCAATTAGTGCAAACTCTTGATTTTCTTTTTGGCACTCTCCTAAGTAATGACTAAAGCAGGCTGAACTTAAGCTTCTGCTTGATTATGATGTTGCAGGGGGCGAGTACATCTACGAGCAGGTGAATGAAGTCCATCACACGTCATCAATTCAAACGTACTTCCAGTGTGGGCCCCAGGAGACACGTGCTAACATGCTGGTGGAACTACTTTGCCAACTGATCACAGAACCTTGCTACAACATCCTGCGCACCCAAGAGCAGCTCGGTGGGGCTTTTGATGTTGTATGTTTTTGTTTAAGATGGTGGTGGTGCTTTTTAATCATAAAGATAGCTGGAGAATGAAGTGACTGTGATTGTCTTGCCTTAGATGATATGCTTTATTTTGTTCAAAGAATGGTTAGTTGATGATACAGTCAGGCCATGATTGACATGCATGCTGCTTTTATGACATTTCCTTGAAAAGTTTCATTTAGGTGGATTAATTGCAAATGTCACAATACAGAATAATCACAGGGCTTCTTTGATGTTCCTCTACTGGCTAGCCGTGGGCCAGAGCGAGCCAGCCAGAGTGCGTTTTTCTCGGATTGCCCCACCCTCCATATGGCACACTTCGGGTTTGTGTTCTTTTTTCTCTGGCTGGTGGCTCACTAGTCTCCAAGACAATAAATTTCTGGGGGTTTTCTGGCTAGCAGACGCCAAACTGAGACGGTGAGCATTCCTGGCCATTTTTGTGGGGACATGGCCGATTGATGTGCGTGTGTTTGAAGACTTCACCTCTGGTTGTCTTTACATCTGACATTACTTTCTAAAGATGGCGCGATCATGAGAGGCAGCAAACATTTGAAGCTTCTTCCTTTCTTTTTGCTGCGTCTTGTGAAGCTTGCTTCCTTGAGCAGCACGGTGAACTCTTGCTTGCTACAGTAAAACCTTGTTACAAGAGACACTGAAGAAACCCGGAAACATGTCTTTTGTAACCAGAAATTCTTAAAACACTGAGGAGTTGGACTAGATGAGTTTATTATACATCAGCATCAAAGTGTGTTTAACTGCATTTACAGGAAATTGCTCACAATTTCTTAAAGAAGTAGTTCATAGAAGGTAGTTTGTTCTTTAGTGACTGCAGATTGTATTAGCTTTCTTCCCCACTTCTGGAGGTATGTAACAAGTAAAGGGGCATGAAGTGCGTGCCGCAAGGCGGAATGTGGCGATGGTGTGCGGGGCACGGAAATTTCCCGATGGTGTGTACGCCTGCCACGTCCGCGCATGCCATTGGCCGGGGAAGGGCGCGCGGCGCGTGACCCGAGCCGTGGAGAAAGACCCCAGGACGAGAGGCAGTCATTGTTCGGTGGAGTTGGAGAAGAGCAAGGTGGTGCAAACCAGCGTCGCACCCGCGACGAGAACAGCAGGGCTCAGTTCTGGAGGCAGCGGCATGAAATCGAGGCTCAGGAGAGTGGCCGTCGACCTTAGTGACAACCGAGCGAGGCTTCCCGGGCTTGCGGCAGCCTCATTGCAGCAGTTCTCAGGGCGTCTACGGCACTACCCCAGCTCAACAAGATGACTGCAACCCACTGACAATCCCCGGAGAGCCATGTCGGCAAGTTGATCCAGTGGCACTGAGGAGAGGCCGAGAGTTAGGCCTAACCGGGCAAGACCGATGTTCTCAACGAAGACCGAAGCATTGGCGATGAAGACGACCAGCGAGGCAGCTGATCAACGACGACGATGACTCTGAGACGTCGACAGGAGCTTCGACGACGGGACAGGGCATTGACTTTGGCACCAAACCGAGTCAGCGAACATCACGAACAGTAAGAACGTTCGATTGGGATAGCGACAGACTGAGGCGCCATAGTGGCCAGACTTTTGGGCTAGGAGAGCTGTGCATAGCTTGAATTGTTTATTTTCCTACAGCTCAGTATTTTCTAATGTGCTACATTTTTGTTGTAAATTTTGAGTGTTAATTTTGTTTGCTGTGGTGTGTAAGATAAAAGCGTGTTTGCCGTGCCGCCACGGTCTCCCGCTTCTCTCTCTCTCCCAACTCCATCCCACACTGCAAGCGCTCCCGACATACATGACAAGGTAAAGCACCTCACTTTGCAAGCCTTCCTGTTGTTTTTGAGGCTTAGTTTGATGAACTGCTTGATGTTATCATAGTGGAGACATACTGGTATGCCTCTCAGCTGTTGAATTTGAGTAAGCTGGGAGAACATTCTCGCTTCCGAAAATGGTCTCCATTTATGCAAGAAGAACTTCGTGTTTATATTAGCCTCTTGTTGCTGCAGGGCATTGCACAGAAACCAATTGAAAGGATGTACTGGTTGAGAAACCGGCTGATTGAGACTTCTTCTTTTGGCGAGATAATGCCCAGCAACAGGTTACAACTCATCATGAGAACGTCGTACTTTCTTGACAACGTGATCATAGAAAATTTGGAAGGACACCCTCAACCTCATCTCAGAAAAATCTGGCGGGTGTATCGGGAGCTTCTCAACAAATTCCGCATGTTATACGTGTAAGTATCGACGAGAGCTTGTTGCTATTCAAAGGACGGCTCAGTTTGAAGCAGTACATGCCCCTGAAGAGAGCGAGGTTTGGCATGAAGTCATTCTTGCTGTACGAGTCTGAAAGCGGCTATATTTAGAACTCAGTGATATATACAGGGAAGGGCAGCAACCTTGAGATCTCGTCAGTAGGAACAGAAACGTTCAGAATGGCGATGAAAGTTGTATTGAAGCTTGCGGAGCCCCTCCTAGCTAATGGCTACTGCATCACAACTGACAACTTTTACAGATCACCAGAATTAGTTGTCTTCCATCTCAAAAGATTTACCGATATGTATGGCACAACACGAGCCTCTCGCAAAGACCTTCCTCCTGGTTTCGCCAGGGCAAAGCTCAAGAAGGGCAAGATGAATGCCTTTCAAAGGGGCAAATGTTTGGCTATACAGTGCATGGATAAAAAGCTGGTAACGGTTTTACCCATGGTACACAGTGCTGAAATGGTGCCATTCACTGACAAAGTGGGCAGCCAAAACATGAAGCCAGAAGGTATCCTCGTTTATAACCATACAATGGGAGGAGTCTACAGGGCAGATCAGATGCTGCCCAGCTGCCCTGTGCCACGGAAGCGAAAGATCTTGTGCATGAAGATCTTCCAACACTTATTGGATGAGGCGACTTACAATTCATCCTGTATCGGAAAGGAGAAGGCAGAGCATCTTGTCTGGATTACTGTCTGAAACTTACTGACGAGATCATCACCAAGTACTCCCGTAACAGTAGTACCGAGAAGAAAGGGCGGCCAGGATGTCCCCCAAAACATGAAACGGTTTGCTGTGCACCACTTTCCATCGCACATTCCACCAGCAGAGAGGAAGCAAGAACCGACACGCTGCGGCGTGGTCTGCTACGTGAAGCGAGATGGAAATGGCACAAACATCCGCAAGGAAACCAGGTTCTAGTGCAGGTAATGCGAGAAGGCTCTCTGCGCAGTGCCGTGCTTTGAATGCTACCACGTGGATGGTAGCCTCATCTAGTTTCAAGTGAACTATCGAGGAATAGTGCATTTTGTGCAAGGCAATTCAAATCAAACCCTTATTTTCTGGGGTTGCAGAAATTTATTTAAGAATGCACCTCAAATGCCCCAGGGTATTACGTGGCTGACCAATGACCAATGACCGAGGAATGACCAATGGCCGAGGAATGACCAATAAAAGGTTATTATCTGCTGTAAAATGTTTTCGCAAATATTTTTCTGTTTCGAACATGTTACTGAAGCACTTCACTCCATGAAAAAGGTTGGCAATCTTGAAACATTTTTTTTTTTCTTTTAATGAGCCCTTAAGGGGTTAAGGCCTGCTTTTCTGAAACAGTTTTTCACGAATTTGAGCTGAGGGAATGAAAATTGCAGCACATATGAGTTGGTATGATATTGGTTGTGTTGTGTCAGCATGTCTTGGTTGCATCTCTTCTGAATAGTGAAGAATTTACTGTAGAGCCTTAAAGAAGTTGTCCTTAGTGTCCATGTGTCTCATGTAACCATGTATATTGTATGCGATGTTGTTAACATGGCAAGCATAGGAAAACCAACCAAACCAGTTTCCAGTGTTCTATGGAACACCGTTCCAGCTCCTTTTGAGAGGAATGGAGGAACGCCACCATTTTGTTCAGGATTGGTAGAACTGTAACGGTAACTCCCAATATTTATGAAGGAACGGCAGAGAGAACGGTGTTCCTTCTATAAACGTTCCACGACATTGAACAGGCGTACGCATGCAGCATGTCATGCCTAGCAGGGCGGATCGGCGACCGCAGTCATGGGCACGTTACCAGTAAAAAGTAACAGTGTTGCAGTTACAGTTACCTAAGCCAAAAAAGTAACTCTGTTACAGTTACAGTTACAGAGTTTCCGAAAGTAACTTGTTACAGTTACAGTTACTGTGCAAAAGTAACGTCGTTACTTTTCCGTTACTGTATAAAATAATAGATCACAAATCAAATTATAGAATTTATTTAATAAGGGTTGCACGTCGTAAAACCCTAGACGAAGGAAACATAAAAGGGGGCCCAACACCAGCAATCACTTTGAACGCCTCTTACTTGAAGTGGAAAACGTGGTTGATGTACTGGAATGACGGCAGTATATCCTAAGACGTTTATTAACTATACCCAGAAGCGCATGCGAAGAGCAGCGGGGAGTGCATCACGAGTTGTTACGACGACCATTGGGTCTGCTCCATATGTTTAAGGTGTGTCAGACTGTTCGGAGAGCTTCCGGTCCGCTGGGCATACAAACCGTTTTTAAGTCCCGTTATTATACCTTGGAACATGACAACGTGTGTTCACGAAATCCTAAGACTGCACACCTGCGGATGATCATGGCGGTATCTAAAAGTGCGATGCGGGGATCGGCGAAACAGGCAGGAAATGATCAACGAGGCCTAAAGAACTCAAGCGGAATGTCGCTAAAGCAACCCATGCAACGCGTTCTAAGACCGAGCTTGTTGAGCACTGCTGGATGACAGGTCATAGCTTTGACCTAAACAATGCAACAACGCCGGTTTGTGAACGAAGGTGGGGGGAAAGCAACTCCTGGAATCGTGGTTCATTCGCCGCGGCTTGCAAAAACAGCCGCGGCCCCCCACTGGACATTTACAAGGACATGTGTGACTAGTCAACTGGTTGACCTCGGCTCATTTTTTTTCTCTTTTTTAGGATGCCACCTGCATTGGGGGTGAAATGTCTGTCATTTTGTTAATAATTGTTGCATTAAGTCGGAGTAAACATTTTACAACCAGTTACAAAGAAGTTTTAAAATATCGCTTCGCTAGTTCACGGAATTTCTGGCCTTAGCCGTTTCGCGTTCTGCTGTTTTCTAGCCACCTGTCAAACACGATTAGCTCGGAGCCTCAGACGAGGGAGACTATAAACATGGCATCCTAATGCTCCTCCACCTGTATACCAAGAACATAGCTAGATGCTCAAGTGACGAAAAGGATATATATGCTGAAAAAAAAAAAAAAAACGGACGCGAACTTAGCAGGCTGTTCAGTTGAACCACGATTGATTTACATGTTGCGTTAATGACAGACCTCCAACCTCGGTCTTCTGCAGGGAAGATAATACGCTTAGTCACCTCCTCTCCTAAACTGCGAGGGGAGCCCTATTCTGGAAAGTTGAGGGGTGGAGAGGATATATGGTAAAGAATAAAGTTCGAAAAAGTGTTGCTGTTGGATAATTTTTCATAAAGACAGAAGTAACTGTAACGGTATTTTCCGTTACAGTTACTGCGAAAAAAGTAACAGTGTTACAGTTACAAGTTCCTCTAACTTAAAAGTAACTTGTTACAGTTACAAGTTACTGAAGAAAGTAACTAGTTACCGGTAACGCGTTACTAGTAACTAGTTACTGCCCAAGACTGGGTGACCGCATGAGGCACAAAAACCTACCACTCACCTGTCACATGACTATGATGCATCCTGGTTTTCACTTAGAGGTGCCCGCTGGGTGTGGAGGGACGCATGCGACGCTGAGACCGACCACGTGCGAGAGGGACAACAGTTTTTTTTTTCTTTTTGTCTGAACCAGTCTGACAGCAACCAGGGCCGTTCTGGAGTGTAGACACACCATAGAGAACATTTTACTTGACAATCGAGAATCAATGAACCCTATTGTAAGGCCGCCGCCAGGAAAGGGCGCATTTTTTTACCTTGCTGACTTTTTGTTCGGCCAACTAGAAAGTAGCTTTTTAAAAATTTATTTATTATTATTGTTTTTGTGGCTGTGTATTCGGATGGTTCTGTTACGCGTCCTGGTGAACTTGACCGCATACGGAAAAGTGGGGGAGCCGACTTACAGCATTCGAGGCGCCTGTGCGTGGTTTCGCGGAGTCTTTGAACAGCGCGAATCATCGTCGTAAATCTGGTGTTTGACGCTTACGGGACAGAGGAAGCTTCAATCACGACACTAGAGGCTGCAGAAAGTGAGTGGAGCACCCACGTGCTAACCACTGAAACCCCAGGCGGTGGCCTCCCGCTCTGCATAAATGGTCTTGGCTCCCAACCGAACGGTGGTGAAGTTACACTTTGGTTCTACGCCTTGCCGCGTGCAACGTATGCTTTCGATATTTTATTGGTTTTATGTTCACGCGCTCACCGACTGCAAAGCTTTGGCCCAGTTCCTGGGAGTGTTTTTCTCATCACGGGAGTTTTTAGTGACTGGCTTGATCTTCCCTTTTAGTATCTCATGCATGTTGCCAGCAGCTATCGACAAATCTGTCGTTTGACACCTGGTTGTGTGGATGGCGAAGAGGACTCTAACACAGTGGACGTGGGCGTCGCAGTGGGGCCTGCCCGGTGCCTTCGATGGCTGCGTTTGGGCAGGCATTCCTTCAACATGCGAGTTACCTCCTCAGCTATCCGTCTATAATTTCGTTTTAGTTCAGTTCGACAACCGTCGCACCGGTAACGTCTCTGTCAAGCAGTATACGATACGCATAGATTCAGTGCTACATTCTTGTTGCGCCTGCTGAGCCTGCCCTCGCCCCTACGACCTCGGTTGACTTTGTTCTAATTTTTCTACAACACCGCAGTACCCTCAAGCGCTTCGGTGGAATGGCTCCTCAACATTTCCAACCAAGTGCTGACGAGAAAACAGGCTTGTTTGTCGTATACCAACATCGAAATGCCACTCCTGCTGAGTGCCAACAAGGGACTTTACTAAGTTGCGAATATGTATACTGGACATTGTTTTCTACTCACGCTGCAATATGGAATTGGCACTCATTAAGAGCCTATGTATTGTTCCTTTCGATGCGGTTTCCTAAGCAAGAAATTCGGTTATATCTCCACGTGTGTGGAAATTTCTATTTGAACATCTGAAGCGCAGTATCCTGACCGCGCATTTGAAGACAGTCGTGGAAAGTGCCTCATGTGTTGCACTTGTAATAGATGAGCACCAACACTGCAGATAGACATGTCTGTGATATGGCCAGTGCACTCCGAAAAAAAAATTCTTCTTGGAGCGTTTCTTTAGATTCCTTTTATCTACATATAACCTGCTGGTGGCGATCTCAAATTCGTATTATATAGGCAGCTCGATGTGAGGTTTAAATTGTTCACTTTATTTTGCCTCAGTATTATCCGACACTATATTTTGATTAAAAAGTCAAAACGTAACGTTACTGTAACGACACATTCCAATGTTCGAAACATAACTGGAATGTGTTCCTTTCACATTAAAGGAACTTGTAATAGGAACTCGTTCCAAGATTGCGAAGGAGCGAGCTTTTGATCCTATATTAGAGAAACATGTGCAACACTGCAGTTTTCAAGTGGCTCTTATAACTGCTTGTCTCTTGTAATCGTATCTCTCGTGTGCGGTGTTGCTAACATGGTGGGCATAGGAAAACCAACCAAACTATTTTCAAATGCCTCCTATAAGTTATAACTGAGTCTCTCTTGTAACCGTATCTCTTGTATGCGATGATGCTAACATGGCGAATGTAGGAAAACCAACCAAACTATTTTCGAATGGCTCTTATAACTGATTGTCTCTTGTAACCGTATCTCTTGTATGCGATGTTGCTAACATGGCGAATGTAGGAAAACCAACCAAACTATTTTCGAATGGCTCTTATAACTGATTGTCTCTTGTAACCGTATCTCTTGTATGCGATGTTGCTAACATGGCGAATGTAGGAAAACCAACCAAACTATTTTCGAATGGCTCTTATAACTGATTGTCTCTTGTAACCGTATCTCTTGTATGCGATGTTGCTAACATGGCGAATGTAGGAAAACCAACCAAACTATTTTCAAATGGCTCTTATAACTGATTGTCTCTTGTAACCGTATCTCTTGTATGCGATGTTGCTAACATGGCGAATGTAGGAAAACCAACCAAACTATTTTCAAATGGCTCTTATAACTGATTGTCTCTTGTAACCGTATCTCTTGTATGCGATGTTGCTAACATGGCGAATGTAGGAAAACCAACCAAACTATTTTGAAATGGCTCTTATAACTGATTGTCTCTTGTAACCGTATCTCTTGTATGCGATGTTGCTAACATGGCGAATGTAGGAAAACCAACCAAACTATTTTCAAATGGCTGTTATAACTAGAGCTGTGCGAATAGCAAAATTTTGGGTGCGAAGCGAATTCGAATAATAAAGATTGAGTGCGAATCGAATCGAATAATTTCGAATAATTTTCGAATATTTCTCAAACATTTTTCGAATAATTCGAAGTGAAATTACAGAAAAAGTTGCAGAGAATCCCTAAGTATGTTCTTGTGAGATCACAACATGAAAGTGTTTCTTTTCGCTAGGTTGATGAAGCGCTGGTGGGGTCATATTTCATAGTTGTCTTTCTTATCAAGAGTGAGGCAATGTAGAGGCCGAATTGTATTTATGTACATGATTTGGTGCAACCAAAGTGTTGCAGACAACACTTTACACATGATAGGCAAAGATGCCATTTCCTCAGCCTCTCCTCCTCTTTCAACTGCTGTGGAAGGCCAACTGATGTGGCAGACAAGGGTGTGCTCCCATCAAGTCCGGAGTTCCAAATCTGCCTCGTAGACGTCGATATATAAGAACATATGAAATTTTGGATGCTAAAATGCTTCGGCGTCCGATTTTTCGGACTTCCTGCCCAAATTTCAGGTCCAAAACAGCATTAATTGAGCCCCCAACTCTGCCACATCTTTCATCTCCATGTTGGAACCAGCGTTTTCTTGAGTTAATACATTTGCGACCGTAGCGGAGCTTGAAAGGCAGCTTTGCCGCAATACGGGGGTGTGATGAGGTGAAGCATATTGAAAATCTAGGGACCACTTCCAAACGGACGTTGACTGTCTCTTGGCTAAGTTCGACCGTAACGGACCTTGAAAAGCAGCTTTGCCGCAATACGGAGGTGTAAGGAGGTGAAGCATATTGAAAATCTAGGGATTACTTGCAATCAGACGTTGACTGTCTTTTGCCTAAGTTCGACCGTAACGGAGCTTGAAAGGCAGCTTTGCCGCAACACGGGGGTGTGATGAGGTGACGCATATTGAAAATCTAGGGACCATTTCCAACCGGACTTTGTCTCTTGGCTAAGTTCGACCGTAACGGAGCTTGAAAGGCAGCTTTGCCGCACTACGAGAGTATAGTGAGGTGAAGCATATTGAAAATCTCAAGGGGTCACTTTCAACCGGACGTTGACTGCATTTGTCATTGGGAAGTTCGAATAGTTCGAATAGTAAAATTTCAGTGCGAATCGAATCGAATAGCAAACACTATTCGAAAAATATTCGAAATTTCGAATATTCGCACACCCCTAGTTATAACTGATTGTATCTTGTAACCGTATCTCTTGTATGCGATGTTAACATGGTGAGCGTAGGAAAACAAACCAAACTATTTTCAAATGTCTCTCATAACTAAGTTTCTCTTGTAACAAGATTTTACTGTGACTGCATCAATTGTGTTTTAAAGGTTGTAGATATTCATAATGACATGGTTGCGGCACCTTTCGGGTTTATTTTTTTTATGGTCATATCCGTCGTTATATCTTGTGTGTTTATGTGGTGGTATCTACGTACTTCTGGCGCATTTAGCAAAGACGGTTGTGTTTTCAGGTATATTGAAAGCTTTTTTACTCCGTCGGATGTTTGGTTAAGTGATTTCAAGTGTTTCCAACTGAAGAAAGAAAGTGTTTGAGGGGCTTGTTTCTTTGTTAGACGCAACCGAATGAATTCAACAGACAATTAAGCCAAGGAAAGCATAGGCGACATTACTTCTTATTTTTAACTGTAGTGTAGTAATGACATGAATGGAAGTCAATGAGAAAACACATTTGCTCTCAGTAGGGCCTGAACCCACAACCTTTGAAGTACACATCTGATGCTCCACCAATTAAGCTACGACAGTTCTCTAGTCCAGTTTGTTGGGTATTTCTGTAGGTGTGTTATTTCTGTAGGAGTGTTAGCCAGTGCCACTCATAGCCAAGGCGGCGAGTGTGGAACACTCTTTGCCAGAGGGCGTCACGTAGCACGTGATCTTTTTACAAGCTGGCAGCTGACCAATAAACCCTCGCATGTTACCCAGAGGCATTCATTGTTGATAAGATGCATTGATTGATTAATAATGATTGCTACACTACTTTTTTTGTGATGTTTATTGGTCGCGGATGGTGTGTGAGTGCACTTCTATGCACTAGCATGTGTAACTAGTGAAGGCTTGAAAAAAACGGAGACAAAGAGAAATATGTTTATGTCCGGCCACTGTTTATTTTTTTGTGTTTTTTTTTCTTTATGCCCTAATAATTACGCCATGCAGTGTGTCTGATGTGAGATGAAAGAGGGTATATGGGTTGTACATAAACTGTGCGATTGCATGTGCGATGTTGAACTGGTAATATGTATCCTCACATACACTTTTTGTATATTGATATCAATTTTTGTTCCCCCTTGCTATGTGATCCCCAAACTGGGCCTTTAATGTAAATAAATGGAAATGTAAAATGATGCGAGTTTAGACTGATAAAATATCTTCTCAAAACTAACTTCATTTTTTTTAAATTTCTCATTAACAAGTTGATTTTAGTTGAATAATATCTTATAAAATGAATGTCTAAGACAAACATATTGAATTTAGTGCCAGAACCACAACACAAGAATCTTAGAGTGACATCATAGATGTTAAAAGTATCATGACGATGATGGTGATGTATGGTGTTTTGTCTCGAGGGCCAGGAATGGTGAAAGAGCACCAGAGAGAGTAGTTTTTTCTTATTTGGGCTGTTGTGTGTTCAGTAATACAGTAGAACCCCGCTGTTACGTTCCTCACTGCTGCGTTTTCCCGGCTGTTACGTCGTTTTCCGCCGGTCCCGGCATAGCTCCCATAGGATACAATGTATTGGGAACCCCGCTGTTACGTCGTAACTGTCGGACCGTTCCCGTATGATACGTCGCGAAGTGTGCCCGGAGCCGACCGAGTGACTACGAAAGAGAGCGGCCATGGTGCATTTTCACGCAGCTTGGCCTCGTTTGACCGTAATATTAGCCGCATGAAAGGCGCAAGCAACAGAATCTTTCAATTGATGCAAACAAAAGCATGGCCTTCGAGATTCAAATTGCAAAGATGGTGTCTATGATGTAACTGCTCGCGAAAGCAAGGCCTTCGAGATTGGCATTTACTATTGACAAAAGCATAGCCTCTGAGATTTGCATTGCACAAACATGGCGTGTATGACGTAATTGCTTGCGAAAGCAAGGCCTTCGAGATTGGCATTCACTTCTGCCATCGCGTTGGCGTAGACTCATCATCATCGTTATTTATCGGAGAACGGGAGGAGTTCGAGCTGGTTGGAGCTCGCATGGTCGTGCGTGCGGTTCGCGGTCGGACTCGCCGCGCCGGTTGTGATTGCGTGTGCTTAGTTCTTTCATGCCTACAGCTGTTGGTGTTAAAAAAATTACATACGTTGATTACATTTCTGTGGATAAGGCCGTCCTAAGCTCCGCGTTTCTATCCATCGACTAGATCGCGGCTGAGCGCGCCAATTTTCGTGCTGCTCGTAAGAATTGAAATAAAATTCTGTACCACTAAATATTTTGCCGTTTTTCCTGTTTTTCGGCTCTTACGTCTCCCGTCTCTTACGTTTATTTCCTACGGTCCCTTCAAAAACGTATCAGCAGGGTTCTACTGTAGTTGCTGAAATTTGGAAGTTCAGTCTTTGAATCTTTTAAAGTCCTACTTGGTTGTTGCTTACTGTTGAAACATTGAGGACAGAGCACTTGTCATCAAAATTTTATTATGTTTCTGTGAGATAGTGCACAAACTTTATGGTGGCAGCGCCATCTCTCTTTCATTTCTGATCTTTTTTATTTTTTTTTGTCTGGCTTAACGAGCCTCTTCTAATAGTGAAAAGTTTTTTTTTTTTGGTGTTGTAAAAAGGGCAATTTACTAATGTATCTTGTATAAATGTTTCCCTAATGCAAAGTCTTGCCACCATTTGTCTCTGCTGAACTTCATTTTTTGCTTTAAATGAATGTAATGCAAATTGTCCACATTTATAAATATTGGCAAGAAAAAAAAAATAAGCTAGTGCATCACTAAAAGTGTTTAGGAACATTTACCTTCCTTGAGCTTGAGACAAGCTCAAATTGAGCAGAAGAAGGGCAACTGGAAATGCATTCTGTTTATGCTCACAAGAGAAAGAGTCATATGAACAACAAGGAGTGACAGGGATTGAGTGGAAGTATTGGCCGCGAGACCGAGCGGAGTTGCCGCCTGGCGACCGACCGCCTATCCACACTACTGCGGCGACGGTGCTGCTGCCTATAGCCCGATCTCGCGGCAAATAGACACAAATAGGGAAAAAAAGCGATGCCTTATGCATTGTTCTATGCTATTCTTATCATCCACCACTTGCAGCAGGCTCATCCCATTGATAATGCAGATGGATCGGCTCTCTAATCACTGACCAAGCACGAAAAGCATTGGAATCGGAAAAGGCATCATTCTGCGATTGCACCCTAAAGCTCATTTTGCACTTATATATGCAAAGTTTTTATATCATACTTGTCCTGCAGCTTTAAATGTTTTCCAGTCTTACACTGAAGCTGTCATACTTAAAAGCGAGCACTGCTGTAAAACAGTGTGTGAATTGTAAAGCTGTGGTGATGAACGGCAGTGAATTGGTGTGCCTGATTTGCATTTTTGTTGTCCCCCTTTTCCCCAGGCTACTTGGTTGCAAGCGGACCACGTCGATCAAATGGTGTTCAAGGCATACGTATCATTGTTCAATCAGACAGACCACCTCTCTTTTTGGATAGCCGTATAGAAGCCTTTCTTGTGTATATTGAGGTAGGTTAATTAATTTTCACAATACCATTATGGTGATTAAATGTCATAATTTGAATAATTTGTTTAAAGAACAAAGACAAGTTAATTTACGCACAATAAGGGTGTCCTGCAAGGGCTTGGGCCTTGCAGTATAGCTTACAAATGCATTTGTTGCCTGTAATCTTGCTTTTGTTGATTTAAATCCACCATAATCTCTGCAGAACTACATTCAAGAAATGAGTGACACCGAGTTTGAGTCAAACAAAACTGCCCTAGCAGCACGACGCCTTGAAAAACCCAAGAAACTAGCTCAATTGGCCAGCAAGTACTGGATGGAGGTTTTGTCTCAACAGTACAACTTTGACCGAGGTGAGTGGCATTCATCTGAATGGAATTGGCCTCTTTTTATGTGATAGCCTCTTGTGTGATGATGCGGAATCGTATTCATGTTCACTGCATGAAGCGTTCATGAGACCAACCTGCCCTGCTTGAGTTCAAAAACCTTGCAAGTTATACAGAACTTAGGGAATATATCAGTATGCAAGTCCATGTGAAATTGAGCAGTGTTGCTGTTGAAGCCCCGCTTAGAAGTCATTGCTCCTGGAATCACCTGCTAGCATCTTTTAGAGACTTTTTCATGGCTGTAGCACTCTAATAATAGCCTGCAAACCTTTTTTGATCAATTGTAGCCTCGGGCATTTGTCTGCTGTGTCTGCACTGCAATAAATGTATTTTATGTATTTATTTGTTTTACTTATTCACATTACATGCAGCACGATCATAGGGACATTAGCGTAGAGGGGAATAATAGAACTCAAAGTACAATGATGATTCATGTACGGAGCACTATGCACGCAGTGGTGGTTCAGATGTGCCATTTTACTAGAATCTGTGCCTTGCTGTGCCCAGTTAAGTGCAGCTTGCATTAAGTGCATCAAGGTTCTCTTCTCTATTCTGCCTGCTTACGCAACAGTGGAGCCTTCTTGGCCCAAAGTATTCTTTGTCTGGCACCAAGTACACCAACAGCTTTTTCATATTTCCACGGAGCAGCCCCCCCTTCTCCCTCTTTGCACCAATGCACTTTTTGTCATTATAATCACTCTAACCAAAGTATCGATGCTGTTGCATGTGCTTGTGACCCTTGTGACCGCTGTTATTGATGGTTTGTCAAGTTGTCTTTCGACTGGAAGCTCATCACTCTTCATGAGGAACTGGCGCTATTATGATAATTGATTTCTTTGAGGCACTATGCATCTTGCAACGTGTGGAGACAGGTTTGCACGATGGTTACCGTATGAGCGCGCCCATGAAGGGACATGATGCTCCCCCGCCCCCCCAGCGCACAAAGACGCTGCGGCCACGTAAATCGACTCTCTGGCACAGCACAGAAAAGGTGGCCAAGGCAGATAGTTAACAAACATTGGTTTATTAACCCAGGATGCGACACAGTGCGACAGTCACGGAATGCGGGCCAAAAGAGAATCTCCACAGGACCGATCTAGTATGCGTCCCTGCGGTGCTATGGGCTACCACACAAAGGAGTCCACCGAGCGCACGAACATGAAGTCACCTACAAAGGCAGTGTGAAGTAAACTCATTGTAGGCCAGTGAGCATCCCCCGGCGGCCACCGAACGCCAGCCAGAAGAGAGCTCAGGGGGAGAAGGGGCCTAGGGCTGTCACAGGCGACCAATAAGTTAGCACGTGACACGATGACACATGCTAGTGTGATCTGTGGCGTCCTGCCACCCATCCACCAGGAAGGAGAAGCGTGGCTTATGTGGGAAACAAAGCCCAGCGCCATGGTCATGGCTGCCATGCTGGCGCTTCCATAGTGGTTCCTGGTGATCGAGCTGCTCGGGGCCGGCACAACATGCTAGCTGGGGGATGAGGTGTAAAGGGGAGGCGCTCATGATCCCTACAAATGTAGCGTACCCCAGCCATGTAGCTACCGCTTTAGGCACCGTTTACTGTAAACATGGCATCTTCCCAGAAATGAAAATTTGGATTGTTGTGTACTTAAAGGGACACCAAAGACAAACAACAATTTGTGGTAGAGTGAAAGATCAGTGCTTGAGAATGTCGAAAACACCAGTATTATGCACAGCAGTGCTTTAACAATTGAGAAATTAAGGTTAACATTGGACACAATTTGTGCCACCAGTGGGACATTCTGGAACAAGAGCCCGATGACGTAGAATGTCCTCAGTACAGTGAATCACTAGCACTCAAAATACCCACGATAAAAAACAACATTGCTGTCCATTACAACATGGAATAAAACGCAACTTGTGCATTTCAGTTTGATTTGTGGAAAAAAAAAAAACCTTGGAATTACCATGGAGAATGACAGGGGTGGTCCAAGAGTTTTGTTTTCACTGGGCTGTGCTCTGCTGGCGCTGGCACGTCTCTGTGGTACTTTTGTTATAATGCTAGAAACAGCAGCGCCAGCTGTCAAGCTCAAAAGGGCAGGCAAGGCAAATGCTACACCACACGGCCATTTCGAGGCAGGCAGTTTGAAGTGCACTAATGGTGTGCAGACCACTGAAACATGACTTCCTTTCAAACTAAGCATCTCCTTGGCACGAAACAAACACTACAAGGTTTCTGGAATGCTATTTCAACAATCTATGTCGACTTAATATTGTCCTTTAGTGTCCCTTAAGCATTGCAGTCTGTGAAAGATTGTAGCCTAGTATACTTAAGATGTCAAACAAAGAAAGGGGTGTCTTTATTATAGGCAGTTCGGCTCCATACTGTGGATGATCCTGGCTAAGTGGTGTAGAGCCCACGGTCTTGCAGCTTCTTGTAGTATAGCGCTCTACAGGGGAAGCATTGAGTGGTCATGGTTGTTTGATGTTGCTTTCTGATTCCTCTAAAGGCAGCTAGACATGACATGAACATGCAATAGTGTCTTGGATATTTCGCAAAAAAGATGAAAGAGAGAAAGGAATGTTGCTTTTCACTGGCACAAAGCCTACCCAGGAAGCACACCAGCGTTAGGTCAAACATGGCAGAAATATTGCTCCTACATTGAATTTTGGCATACCTGCTACACCCAAAGCTGTATTGGTTCAATGCTGGTAACCAATCACGACCCAATGTTGGCATAGTTACAAAGATGGCTCGAGACAGCACGGCCCGTTGTACCTACTCCCGATATTGGGACGCTTGCATAAACAGTGTAAGCTCCATCATTTTTTACACCCTTTATTATAGTTTCTACCATTGTTTAACGTCAGCTGCGCCATAGTTTCTTGCCAGCCTTCTTGTTGGCTGTGCCGATATCTTTCCCAGCTTTTTCATTGCCTGTGTCATTCAATATGATCTAGTGTTGTATGCATACAATTAACTGCAAGTTGCCAAGGCTTCTGCCTTTAGGCAACAAGCAAGGATATTCAGTAGAGAAAATGCTAGGAGTAAGAATAACTGTATTCTGCATGCATACATATGCAGGGTGTTTTTTTACAGGGTGTCTTTTTTTTAGACGATACAGATGTTGATAAAAATCCTATGACAGTAAAGCACCTGTTGGTTTTGCACACGAACTCCATGTCGAGGTGGAAATACTTTGTCACAGTTAAGATGACACTGTTGTGACTACTCAACAAAAACTGGTAAATAACTTTTTAATTATTGACTTGAGGGCAGGTGTGTATTACAAAGTTGTAGTGCGTGACAATTTATGGGATACCTATATTTTAGAAATCACAAAAGTTGCACATAGTTCGAGATATTCGTCATTGAATTTCAATGGTGAAATCGAAACTGATCATGCAAGGCACGCAGGAAGCGCAACCGTTCTGCTATGTCAGATCCGAGCTACCTGTCACAAGGGAGTGACGAAATTTGAATGAAGGTGTGCTGCGGCCGTATGTTTTCGTGAAAAGCTGCAAGTCACATCACTTGTGCCCGCGCATCACCTTACTTTTGCACGTAGTGTTTGGTACTTATCCGTTTCTTTCGAACTGTGCACAAGAAAATCGCAATATCAATCTTCTCTTTGTCTGGGAAGCATAAAACTCGGGGGCAGCCACTGCAACGTGTCTTCTTGCAGACAGGTGAAATATTTTTTCGCGCCTCTTTATAGTCTTAGAAAGAAACAGATAAGCACCACCCATTGCATGCAAACATTAAGCTGTCTACTTGTGTATTTCAGAATGCTTTCTGTATTTTCTGGCCAGATTCTGCTTCGGTGCGCCTTCATTCAAATTTCATCACTTCCCTGTCACGTGTCTTTCCTGTGTTCCGCCGTGCTTTGTGCGCGCCAGGCGCGATCAGTTTCGATTTCGCCCATGAAATTCAATGATGAATATCTCGAACTACGTGCAACTTTTGTGATTTCTAAAAAATGGGTATGCCATAAATTATCATGCACTGCAACTTCCTAATATAAACAACTACGCTCAAATCAAGAATTTAAAAAATTAATTAAGTTTTTGTTAATTAGTCGCATCAACATCATTTTAGCTGCAGAAAAGGATTTCTGCCTTGGCATAGAGCTAATGTGCAAAAATGACAGGAGCCTGACTGTCATAGCATTTTTATAAAAAACCTGTATTGCCTAAAAAAAACAATTTGTATATAACGCAGGCGCTTTCATAACGCTCGAGCCAAAAAGTGGGTTTATTTCCTGGCGTTTCGGAATCAACTCGATTCCTTCTTCAGGGGGAGTGACAGCGAAGATGTTGAGGTGCAGCCTTTAACTTCTGTCACGGACAAGATGGGGAGGAGGAGGCAGAGGGAAGGAACGTCTTCTTTGGTGGTGAGAGTGTTGAGGGGGTTGTGCTTGCTACGTTTGCATGCAATGTAGTCATTGCATTTCACAGATGACGTAAGGTTTTGGAGGGCTACAGTGAGCGTTGGTCTTCATTGGTGTGTGTTCATTGAGCATGCCGTCTTAAAGGGACACTAAAGGCAAATATTAAGTCGACGCTGATTGTTAAAATAGCGGTCCAGAAACCTCGTAGTGCTACTTTTGTGCCAAGGAAGTGCTTATTTTGAAATAAAGTTACGTTTTAGTGGTCTGCATCGCGTTAGCGCAATTCAAATCACCCGCCTGAAAGCAGTCTTTCTGACGTCACTGTTGCCGTGCCCAACGTTGCCCGCCTTTACTGCCTGGCCGCAGCTATGGTTTCTTGTAGGGGTGTGCAAATATTCGAAATTTCGAATATTTTTCGAATAGTCTTTGCTATTCGATTCGATTCGCACTGGAATTTTACTATTCGAACTATTCGAACTTCCCAAAGACAAATACAGTCAACGTCTGATTGAAAGTGACCCCTTCAGATTTTTAGTATGCTTCACCTCATTACACTCTCGTATTGCGGCAAAGCTGCCTTTCAAGCTCCGTTTTGGTGGAACTTAGCCAAGACACAGTCAACGTCCGATTATAAGTGGTCCCTAGATTTTCAATATGCTTCACCCCATCACACCCCCGCATTGCGGCAAAGCTGCCATTCAAGCTCCGCTACGGTCGCAAGTGTATTAACTCAAGAAAACGCTGGTTCCAACATCAAGATGAAAGATGTGGCAGAGGTGGGGGCTCAATTAATGCTGTTTTGGACCTGAAATTTGGGCAGGAAGTCCGAAAGATCGGACGCCGAAGCTTTTAAGCATCCAAAATTTGAGATGTTATTATATATCGATGTCTACGAGGCAGATTTGGAACTCCGGACTTGAAGGGAGCACACCCTTGTCCGCCACATCAGTTGGGCTTCCACAGAAGTTGAAAGAGGAGGAGAGGCTGAGGAAATGGCAACTTTGCCTACCACGTGTAAAGTGTTGTCGGCAACACTTTAGTTGCACCAAATCATGTCCATAAATACAATTCTGCCCTTCAACCTAGCGAAAAGAAACACTTTCATGTTGCTATCTCATAAGAATATGCTTAGGAATCCTCTCCAACTTTTTTTTTCTGCAGTTTCGCTTCGAAGTATTAGAAAAATATTCTAGAAATATTTGAGAAATATTCGAAAAATATTCGATTAGATTCAGACTCACACTTCATAATTCGAATCCGCTTCGCACCCAGAATTTGGTATTCGCACAGGTCTAGTTTCTTGCGCAACAGCGGCCATCAGCCTTGCTAAGATGCAGCCACGGGCCACTCCGAAACTGTATAGTTCACTGTAACGGAGCTTAGCTTGGCCAGTTAGCAGAAGTAGAGTATTGACAGGGCGAAAATAGCGAGAGCCAAGCACACGCAGGAGTACGCGATACCAAAACAGCATGCACTGGCAGCGTGCACCATTCGGGCATCCCACAACATCACATGCATGCGGCATTTTGTCGAACTTTCTGTCAGAGCGACTTTCACGAGCGTGCAAAACACACGTGGCAGTACGCGATACCGAAACTACCACTAAGACGCGACCGCGTGAGCAAAGCTGGGAGCTGGGCGAAGCGCAGTTAGGCGAAAACGGAACCTTTGAACCACGCGTGCCGTTCCCCATGGCAATGCCAAAGAGGTTCTTTTTTCCATGAATCAAACAGAAATGAACAAGCAGCATTTTATTGTGTCTCTTGATGCAAGGAAGGTTTTTTTTTTATTGCAGCTAGTTTGAGTACCTGTGATTTATTGTAGTTGGACGCTCTCATGTCATCGGGATCATTTCCACTATGTCCCGCTTGTGGCACACGTCGTGTGATACATCTAGCTTGATTTCTCCGTAAGTAGGGCACTGCTGTTGATAATATTGCCATTTTAGTTGTTGTCTTACTTTGAGCTTTCACTCTGACATAAATTGTTATTTGCCTTTAGTGACCCTTTAAAGGTTGCACCTCGGCATGTTTGTTGTTACTCCCTCTGAAGAAGGAATCGATTCCTAAATGTCGGGAAATAAACCCATTTTCTGGTTGGAGCCTTCTGAAAGAATTAACCCAACCAGACAGGCAATTCTATCAAAATGTTCATCTTTAAATGCAAGCTTTGGAAAGAATCTAGTGCTTTTGTTGTGTTCACTGTTTGTTCACAGATGACTACAGCACAGAAGAAACACTAATGCTATTGAAATACACTCCTGTAATAGGAACACACACATGTGCAGAAACATGCACACGCACCCTGTCTCCTTGTTAGTGCTCATTTGATTGATGAGGTTATGGAGACTTCAACAGGAAGTGATTGAGAAGTAAATTATGACTGAACAAATATAATAATAATAATAATAATAATAATAATAATAATAATAATAATAATAATAATAATAATAATAATTGTTGGGGTTTAACGCCCCAAAACTACAATATGATTGAGAGATGCTGTAGTGGAGGGCTCCGAAAATTTCGACCACCTGGTGTTTATTTATGGTGCGCCTAAATCTAAGCACACGGGCCTCAAGCATTCTTGCCTCCATCAAAACTGCGGCCGCCGCGGCCGTGATTCGATCCTGCGACCTGTGGGTCAGCAGTCGAGCACTGTAGCCACTAGACTACTGTGGCAGGTGACTGAACAGATAGACGTCTATGCTTAAGCAGGCACTCGGTACGGGTGAAATCCACCATATCTATGTAGAAGTACCAGAGACAGCACAGCCCATTTACTTATTAAATGGCAGTTCTGGCTAAAGCTTGAAAGGACTGAATTTCTACAGCTCTGCTATGTAATAGTTGTGGAATTACGAATTTGCTATTGCACTGCAGTAGGAATGAGTGCCAGGATGTGGTGGTACGTTACTGCACACTCCAGAACGAGGGGATGCGGTGAAAAACCAACTCCGCTTGTGTTTATAGAGGTTCAACTGCTGGCCTGCTTTGGGTCCATGCCTGATACACTGAAAACCAGAGACATGAAGCGAGAGGTGAAGAGCTTAAGAAAAACGGGTGTTTAAGGGACACACCACAATACAACACTAGAACAAAATGAAAGACACACAAACAAAGTCTTCCGAAAGATGCACAACAAAGCCCATCACATTGGTATTAACCCTTTGAGGGTCGAATTTTTTCGTGAAATGCAGTCCAAAAATGTGTAATTTTTTTATTGCTGAAATAACTTTTTCAGACGATTCTATTTCACAAAAGAATTGTCTAAAAATTTTTTGCATGACCGTAAAGTGACAAAATCATTTTTGTTGTTACATACACATGGTTTATTCCTAGTAACATCAAGCAAAATCCTAAAAAAAACTTATACGATTTTTTATAAATACAAATTATGCATTGTATTAAACGTAGCTCACAGAAATACAAAAATAAGTGCACCATAGTACTTTTCCCGTAAAAAATGTTTGTGCTCCCCAAAACAGGAAACGCAACCACGGCGGCGTCGTTTGTGTAATTTAGCGCCGCTCGGAAACAGATATAATCACACTTCGGGGAGCAATGAATGAGAGAGTCACAAGCGGTCACCCTTTGAGAGATTAGAAGCCACACAGCCATCAGCTTTGCGGGTGCAAGAAGCGATAACCACCCAAAGGACGAAACCAAAACCAGCCGCACCATGTGTGCGCCTCTGATGCGCAAGTGAAAGCTGCCATGCCCCTTTGAAAAGCAAGAAAAAGAACAAAAAAACCAATGGAGAGACATTGGCGCATGAAAAAAATTCCACGTATTCCTGAAGCATGGCAGCACATGCCAAGTAAGAGAAATGATCGAAAAAGGAGCGCATTTTAAACCAGCCGCACCGCTAACGCGCTCGGATGGGCAAGTGATAGCCGGCGCGTCGCTTTGGGAAGCAAAAAAAAAAAAAAAACAGAGAAACTTCGGCACATGAAAAAATTTCACATATTCCTGAAGAGTGGCAGCACATGCGAAGCAAGAGAAATGATAGAAAAAGGCGCACGTTTTAAACATACAGGCTATGCCGTACATGTATGGTGAAAACCCTTTGGTGCCTGTTAGGTGATGCCGTACATGTACGGTGAAAACTCTCAAAGAGTTAACAAGTGAACATGTCTAAAGAAGACAGTAATACAGACAGTAATAAACGCAGCTTATACTACACTTTTGAAATTCACAAAGAGAAACACGTGACAAATAAAATAAACAACTGATTAAACTTTATACAAAAATAATAGTTGAGCGAGACAGTAATAAACGCAGCTTATACTACACTTTTGAAATACACAAAAAGAAACACGTGACAGTTAAAATAAACAACTGATTAAACTTTATACAAAAATAATAGTTTAGCGAAAAGTTCAACAGCTTTCGGAACATGTTGGGGCTCACGTGTGGAGGGCTCGTCAGCAGTCAGGCCTGAAGAAGAAGAAGTGCTCGTCTGTGTCTCTCATCTTTGCACTTTTCACGCCTAGGTACGGAATGCCAACTAACCCAATCTGCCACCATTCTGAAGAAGAAGAACAGGGCAGCTGCTTTCTCACTGTGGCTTTGCTGTAGAATACACATGTGGTCTTAAGCTCAGTGTCCATTTCCTTCCTGAGTATCCCTACATGGTAAACTTGGCCTGCCAGATTTGGATATACCCCTGATGCCTGTGCTGTTCACCTTGTCATTTCAGCAGCCTTTGCCGCTAGTCATGCTGCTGCACCTTGCTCAGCTTTCTGCTTGCGAGCCGTCACATAATGAACCAATTGATCAGGCGGGTTCAGGAAATAAAGGAGAACGCCTGGCCTAAAAGCCGTGCCATAGCAGGGGTAGCATGACGTGAGGGCCTCTGTGATCTACATGCAGTGATCTCAGAGGCCCTGTGTGCACACATTTAGTGACAATGGGCAAAGGAGCATCGCTGGTCAAGATAGATTCACTTGCGCCAAGTGAGGGTGTTTTGCCCAGTGGGTAAGACACTCATGTTCTGAGCATGGGGGGACCTAGGTTCGAAACCCACCACCGCCAACAATTTTCCTTTTGAGTTTCCTCTGCTTTGTACATTTACTTCTGCTGCAAGGAATGGTGCGGCCGCTGGGCTAAGTTGGTCACATTTGATACATTATAACTTGTTAGGAACTCAAATAATGCAACATTTCTTTACACATAGTGGAAGTTAACATCCTTGGTTTCGATCAGAGATTTTGAAAAAGAGTTAAGGAATAGCCTTTTTGAGAAAACTACAACCTTGTCCATAGAGTTTCGAGACTAATTGATTTTCTTCTCTAGAAATGATTTCCCGAAACAAATCTTGGTGCGTATGTGTAGCGCCTTCTTTTCGGGCTAACCTGAGCTATTTATGTTAATTGCTGTGACAGCCGCTAGATGGCACTACATGTAGAAAAATACGTTGTCACTAGTTGTCTGCACATTCTACTGTGAGTGAATGTGGAGAGATGGACGTCCGCCTCGAACAGCGTGTAAACATAAAATTCTGTGTGAAACTTGGCAAGACAGCCACACAGAGGGATGAGCTCTTTCGCGACGAGACATAATCGTGGGTGCAAGTTTTTGAGTGGCACAAGAGGTTCGTTTCGGGGAGAACGTCGGTGGAAGATGACACAAGGCAGGGGTGCCCTACAACCTCACAGAATGAAAACAACGTGGCTCGGATCAGGGAGATCGTACAGCAAGACCGCACCATTACAGTCCACATGCTATCGGATGCTCTCGACATTAGTAAGACAACGTGCCACCAAATTTTGCGTGAGAACTTGGGGAAACGAAAGCTGAATGCCAGACTTGTGCCGCACTCCCTCAGACAGGACCAGACGGACACGCGGGCATCACTGAGCGCTGATTTGCTGAGACAGAGTAGTATGCTGCATTCGTCGACAGCATCATTGCTGAAGACAAAACATGGTGTTTTCAATATGATCCTCAAACAAAGAGGCAGAGCGCCGAATGGCAGTCCACAAGCTCTCCGGCGTCGAGAAAGGTGCAGCGACAGAAGACCAAAATAAAGATGATGCTGATAGTTTTTTTGATGCCAGAGGTGTCATACACCATGAGTTCGTCCCACAAGGGCAGACGGTGAATCAGGAGTTTTATACCTGCGCGCTCCAACACATGCGTCATGCACTGCGACGCCATCGCCCTGACTTATGGGCACTTGGACAATGGAGCCTTCTCCACGATAATGCAAGCCCGCACACTGCTCTCAGCGTGACAAAATTTCTTGGCAAGCACAGCATTACTGACTTCCCCATCCGTCATACTCGCCTGACCTCTCCCCACGCGATTTTTTCCTGTTTCCTCGTGTGAAGGGAGCCCTAAAAGGTTGCTGGATGGGGAGTGTGGAGGCCATTCAAGATGCCATGACAAAGGAGCTGACAGCCCTGCCAAAAGAAGCATTTTCCAACTGTTTCCAAGACCTCAAGAAGCATTGGAAGCTGTGTATAGACTGCAAAGGAGACTATTTCAAATGGGTGCTGCACAAATGATTTCAATCTTAAACGCATTTTTTTTTATTGGACTCAGTCTCGGAACTTTACAGACAAAGGGTGTACTTTCAAACCAGATATGATTCAGCACAAATTTGAAGTGTAACGGTGAACGTGAGAACCGCGAAAATTATTTTTAAAAGAGAGCACAAATATCAGTCAATATGTTTACCAAGCAATAAATTTCCAAAATGCAGGCAGTATTTTGTGCAGATTACCATGTTTTTGATTTCTTTTTCTTCTCAAAAGTCTCACAGCAAAGGGAAATAAAATACTCGTAAGATTGCATTTAACTCATTCTTTGTTGCAAATAAATATTGTGACCAAGAAGTGCACCGGTTTTTCGCTAGGTGCACTCAAACTTCAGAAATTGAGATATTGATGGAACATCGTTTTTGTACTCAAAATTTGTGTATCTTTTTAGGCAGACAAACGTTTTTTTTTTCACCAAACTAACTACAAAACCTTTGTTCTGGGTCTAAAACCTGTGCCCAGAGTAAATTTCATCAAAACCGGGACTGGTGACAAGGACCTTGTGTTTGTTCTTATTTGGACACACCCACTTATGGTTTTATAGGGGGCACATTAAATGTATCATTTTTGTTGACCTCCTGATGCTGACATTTATAAAATTTGCAGTACTATAATTGAAGAGCACCATGATAGGCAAGTGTGCGTTGGGAGAGCAAGCGAGCGGAATGTAGCTGGCAACCATTTTGAATAACCCAGCTGATATCACCAGAGCATGTTTGCTAAATCATCGTAAATTGTGCACAGGAACAGTATTTTACAGTTTTGCATTTTTCAACTCTTGCAGACAAGATTGAAGTGGCTTGCCTGGAAGCATTGACAAAAGCTGATTTGCTCACATTCTTCAAGGTATATTTTCACTCCTCTCCTTTCTATAAAACTTTTCGCAGCTTGCATTTAACATTAGAACGATAGAAAGTTGAGCTAGTTGGTAAGTATTCATTACGAAAGCGGGTGGGCATGCAAACATGGACACCGAAGAAGAGAACAACACAAACGGTGCTGTCTCATCCTCTTCTCCTTTGTCTGTGTTTGCACCCTTTTTTATCATGATTGCATTTAACAACTCACCATTTCATGGCAGTGTTGCTACATTCGAACTTGAATATAGCGAACGTTGATTGAACAAAATTCTCTGTTAAAATATGAATTATTTTCAATTCTCATTCTTAGTTTCATTGAAAACCATGCACTTTTTTCACCATTTAACAAAACAGTTTCATCATACAATGTCAATTTAACGAAGTTTTGAGTTGTTTCAAGCATTTACTTGGAGCCTCTGTGGCTAGTGAATTTAGCAAAAAGAGCATCTAGAGAAAGTCTACTAAGGCAGAAATCACCTGTACATGTCCTTTGCATGAAACGTTGGAGCAGCAAGAATGCTGTTATGCATGCTTCGGGAATTCAAATTGTGTACGCACTAAATGCCACTGAGTCATCTGCAGCTACCATGGAGTGGCATGCCACCCACATGTCGGAGCACCAGAAGCTCATACAGTTAAACCTGCCTCTAACGGACCTCCATACAACGAACTTTTTCTATTCCCCGCCGTTACTCTGTAGAAACACATGTATTTGTGACCTCTATGTAACAAAGCGGCAGCAGGAGACGCCACAATCTCTCGCGTGCGCTGAACCCAGTCATAAAAAACGGCAATGCACTACGGATACAACGGTTTGCACCCACACTCGTGGCAATGAATGGCCAAATTTCCATCCATGCGAACATGCAAACATCCATGCGAACATCCATGTGAGCATGTGAACAAGGTGGAAGGGGGCAATAGTACACTGCCGTTTTTCATGACGAGGATCAGTGCACATGAGAGATTGTGGAGGCAGCCGAAATGCAACGGGAGGGCAGCAACTGCGTGAGCATGACATCAGTTTCATTGACAGAGAAGGAAATTGCCTTCTTGCAGGGAGCACTACACCTGGGGGAGTAATTAGCTGATGCGCGTTGACACACGGTGCACCTGTGCCATTGTCTAAGAAATTTTTCGCAAGAAGTGTTGATCAGGGAAACGCTCGGCCGTCTTTTGCTGGGCGAAGGAGCATAAAGGGACGCCGGGGAATGGGGGGGGCTGCGTGGCTCGAATAGCAAGTGTGAACATTCATCACTATTAGGACGCGGTCGGGAGCGCTGCCATGTGCGCCATCTTGGCAGACATTAAAAAACGGCTCGTATGCCCATCTCCGCGCTGTGATTTCACCGCTTCGTGCTGTGACCACTGATACGACAAACTGCACGAAAACAGATTCTCTCATGGGAGCAGCCGCATTCCAATACACCAGCGTTTTGTAGGGTTACGCAAGATCGGATCAAAACGTTAGCTGCTAGCCATAGTTCGTGCAAAAATTACAAAATGTTGCTATCGCATTCACAGCTTCGCTTTTTCGTTGAAACAGATTTTGTTTTGAAATTCGAGGCAGAAATTTCTCTCCCCACCAACTCTCGAATGTACACCCCCCCCCCTCCCCCGTGCCACGCCGTCGCTGATCTGATGAACCCGGTCCCGTTCACTCGCCGCCGTTGGAGGTCGAAACACCGGCGCGCTGCCGCCGTAGATTTTGGACCGGAGCACAGGTCTAATTTGGACTTTACACAGAAAATGACGGCGACGCCAACAGTGACAGCAAAGACCCGTCGAGAGTGTCCATATAATTGGTATCGCAATAAAAGAAAATTGGAATGTAACGAGAAGAATGGAAAGCAGCTCGAAATTGTCAGCGCGTTGCTCGAGTCCAAAGGACGCACGAAAAGAACGCACACGGGACGAGCGTGAACTATCATGCGTCACAGCTTGATACTTGAAGCGCACTGCTGAAACATGAAGCAGGACGCACGAAACGAACGAACAGGTATACACAGGACGAGTGCAAACTAAACGTCGCAGTTGTTACTTATTTCTGTTCGAACAGTGCGCTCCTTTCGCAAACGCGGTTGCTGGAGCGAGCGAAGTGACTGTCGTACGCTCTGTGACTTCAGCGCGGACATCGTGAGGAAAGCACAAGACATACAACCCCCCGCCCTACCCTGCGCCCGCCCCCCTTCTTTCCTTGAGATAAGCGCACGAAGGCGACCACGCCCTGTCGGGCAAAGAGCATCGGCGTGCTCCTCGACCAGCACACTCCTCGCGCCATCTCGCTGGTAATGAACAAACGCTTATAGGCTCCTGCAGTCTCTGAGCCCGGCCAGCGGTAAAGGGTGTGTATATAACGCTCGCAGTTAGCTACGTGGACGATCTGCGTTCCGTGGCATAGTGGCTAGCGCTACGCGCTGCCGAGCGAGAGGTCCCTTGGTTCAATTCCGCGCTTCGGAAGCATTTTTCTGAATTATTTTTCTTTGGGGCGTTTATATATATATACATACTTATACATATACGGTGCACGACGGCTGCAACGGGGACGGACAAAAACAAGCCGAGACTGTCCATATAATTGCTATCGCAATAAAAAAAAATTGAGGAGCCATTCCGCTCTGTGAAGTGGATGACCAGCGCAGCTGTTTAGCGCATGGCACAGAGTGACAGGGTGGAGGGCAGTTTGGTATGTAAGGCCAGGCTGTTAACGGCCAGGCTGTTAACGTTCATTACGCAATAATAATGCAAAAGCCTTAGATGCCTCATCAGACACGAAAATTGGCCATCGGCGTTGACGGCATCAACATGAGTGATACAAAAAATCATCACACGATGACAACATAATCACCAAAACATGTTACGTCATCATGACGTTCCGTGACATCACATGATGACGTCATGACTTGACATCGTCACTTTACACAGCCTCCGTGATTGGTGCACCGACCATGGAGGCAGTGCAAAGCCAGATGAGGTGCAGAAAGTTTGAAATGCCTCTGATCCTGGAGGCGGTGCAAAACCACGTTAGGTGCAGAAAGCTTTCAGAGGAGGTTGGGTTAGGATCAATACATAGAGTGAGAAGAAAAAAAACAAGACGGCTAAATTTCACCTTCGAATAGTCTTAGCCGAATGCCTAAGGGAGCCTGTGAGTTTTCTTTTTCTTTTTGCACTACTCCCTACAGGGCACTAGGGGGTTTTCGGCATACAAACGGAAATGCCCGAGGCATATATAGCTTCGCTGTGTTAGAAAAACGACATTTGTTAAATCATGCAGTCCGCCATTGAACGTACTTTCGGACACTTTAGCGGAAGTCGGACACTTTCGCGGAAGCTCAACTTCAAGCAGACATCCATCTTCCAGGCAACCCGATGCATGCGCAAATGATACTGTGGAAGTGCTGCGAGAATGCTTACTGCAGCACAGAGAAGCCTCAAAAACAGAGAAGGGAGTGCCGGAAGAGGTTGGCTTTTTGGGGCTAGCTATGTGATGTCATGTAGCGTCTAGCGATGATATTGATCCAGAAGAAAAGAGAACCTGGCTTTCACCTTGGAGTCGTCTTAGGGGAATGCATTCGGGACAGTATGACTCTTTAGCCTTTGGGCATTGTTGTATGTCGCGGCGTTTGTCTACCACGTCTGCTGATAACCACATACATGTATTTAGAGTGTGGTTTCATAAAGTACAATTTTGTTGATCACAGTATTCTGTTGATTTGTTAGTGTTGAAAATAATCGCTGAAAAGGTTATTCCAGAACACTCATCTGCATGGTGCCCTTATTTTTGCATTATCCATTGAAATATGGAGTGCTCCTGAGCTGATTTTCTTCATGAGGTTTGCTATGAATCAAAATATTTTTAGCTCTTCATAAGAGCCCCATAATAGTTATTCGGTTGCTGGAATGTAAATGCAACTTGCTTTTCCATTGTACTCCAGGATAAGAAATTAGCTGTTCCAGAGTGCTCTCAGATGCAAAATTACCTGCTCCAACATGCTCTAAGATGGAAATTTTTGCTGCTCCAAAGTGCTCCAAAATGAAATTTTTGCTGCTCCAAAAATTGCTCTAAATCAGAAGTCCTTGGTAGCATCACTGCAAACCTCATCCAGCTACTCGCGGGTGCCGCCACACTGGATTTCTTAAAAAACAACATAAAAACAAAACAACAAAAACTGCTTTTGCGTTGGCAGCGCCACTCTTCGTTTGTTGCAGACACAGAGTTTCATACAATAACCTAGAAAGGAAACAGGCACTGCGATCGTTCAACCACTATGAGAATGATGGGAAGTACAGGCTTCGGATTGGATTGCATTAGCTAGCGAACTGTCTACGGATTTTTTTCTACAGTTTCAGTTTCGTTCTTCGCGAGGCGTGGGTTGTGGGGTGCGTTGCAAAGCATTCAAGAAGTGCCTTTGTTGTTCAAAGAGGCTGAAGACCGCTAGATCTCTTGGTTTGCTGCGACGTTGCAGCTTTACAGGTTGTATTTGACAGTCTTAGCAAAGCATCGTGCACTCACCGCTGCATATAGATGTAGTGTCCCATGCCAGTGCAGAAAATTGCGTAGAGTTCACGTTTGTTTGATAAGCGCGCCTTGCCAAAACTTGTTCAAATCTGCTGCAAAATGACAGCGAAGCTAAGCAGACGCGCCACTGCACTGCTGTGACTTGACTTCACAACAAAACGAGAGATGCGTTGGAGGCAGACCACTTGGACAGATGCACCTGGCATCGCAGCAGATGATACGTTAAGTGTTTCTCACTCAGTACAGTACTGAAAAAATCCGTAAACAGGGGGTGGGTGCCCGAGCCGACGTTTCGACAAGTGGACTTGTCTTCTTACAGGCTGGAAGTCAAGTCCACAAGAAGAAAAGTCCACTTGTCGAAACGTCGGCTCGAGCACCCACCCCGCGTTTACGGATTTTTTCATCGCAAGCTTCCATCTTCCACTTCCTGCCGTTTTTCAGTACAGTACTGTTATTTCCATAAATAGATAATGCGTATCTTTGAGGGAAAAACAAGTGTGTTTGTTTTAAGTGTTGTAAAAAAAAGAATTCATTATATCGTGATGTCAGACTCCGTGTTCTTACGCTGCAAGTTCGCACCGCATACGGAGAGCGCTTTTCCGAATATTTCCGTGTTATCCGTGCCGCTCGCTTTTCGTTTTTGACACCGTGCGCGCTTGCGTGGCTTCGCTGCACGCGCATGGAGCAGCCCCTGATGACGTGCAGCTGCGCGGTTTCTTTTTTTTTTTCCCAGAGGACTGCACCGTCACTACCGAGGAGAAGTCAGATTAAGGTGCTAGTGGAAACTGTCTGAGACAACAGTAGATATTCGGAGGGCGACTCGTCACGCGCTTTGCCGTTTTGTGCCATGCCGTGGGATCACTAGACCGTTGCCTTCGCAATTAGATTGCCGAGCCAATCTTTGAGGCCACAGCTAGACGATGACAGAGCAGCGTTGCATCGATGCCCTACGAACGTCTAGTATTACCGTCCCTCACGAAAGAAGCAATAGAGCAAAATAATGCAGTTTTTTTGCCGCTAAATAAATTGTTTAGATGAGCTCTGCCTTCAGCTTCCCTTTTGTTTAATTTGTGAGTTTCTTTTCTGAATGTTCATGCTGAAACTACATATAACGACACCCTGTTTACAACGAATCTTTTCGGGAATTTGTCAGTTTTTTCGGAAATCGTCAAATTGTTTGAAAGCAAGACAACAACCTGATGAATTACGACACCTCCGTTATGGTGGCCATGTTTTCTGTTTTGCAACATGGCATGCCGAATTGAGCAGGCACGACCCACGCCGGTGTCGTAAATTTCAGTAGCTGCTATTTACTGGTTCAACAGAAGTATTGTAAGTCAGCTTTAACACCCACGTAATTTTATAGAGCTGGTAACTGCGAGCAGCTCCAAAAAATATTGGTTGGCTGCTTGAAAATTGTAGCAGTGCCCTTGCCAAAAAGAAAAAAAAACAAGAAAAGAAAAAAAAGTTGATTTGTAGTCAGTGCACCTGTTCTGATTTCTTTCACTGGGTTCTTTTCTTCACAGAGTCTAGAATAGCTTATTTTGAGTTTGTGATTACGGAGAGTGCGCACTGTGATATCCCCAAACAAGTGGTGGCATTTTTTTTCTCTCCGATCAAAAGATGGCTTTGAAGATATTGGCTTCCTTGATGACACCCCGCTTGCAAGATAGTTGAGAGCTCGTGGTGGTTACTGCTACCGTCTCTACGGCTACTCTTGCTTGTTACTTGACACGCGCCGATAACAAAAACGCCAAATAGGGTGCTGACGCACGGCACAGGATATGGAGCTATACTGCTTAGTGTTTGATACCATGCACCAGGATTTCCACATGCTGTGCATCATCCACAGGCTCTTCCTTTCCACCACTCCAAAGGCAAGGAGAGCATTGAGGTGCAGCCTTTCTCTGCAGCCACTCTTTCTTGCAGGCGGACCACAATTTGCTGCTGCAATTTGGAAAAAGAGAGACTTTGTTACATTGAAATTATGGATAAACACACTTCATCGTATGGAGGCTGTTCTATGGACATGAAGTCATAAAATCGAAAATACTTCAGTATATTAAAAATTTCTTTATATTGAAGTTGGTTATATCTAGGTTTAACTGTATATTCATGCTTTGTGAAGTACTTCAAGTATAAATTTTCAAACATTTTGTGGTTAAAGCACAAATAGTTTCATTATGGTATTGAACGGTCAATAGAGCAATCTCGGAAATCTTGGAATTTGCTTTGCTGTGGCAATACTGTAACGACCTGCACTGAACTTTCAGTCATTTTTCAGCTTAAAGGTTTAAAACACTGTTGTATATGTCACATATACACAGCCTCTGTAATGAGTCTTGCTACAACTTGGCTCACTGGAAGATGAGGTGCCCTGCCGCACCTTGTTTGTACTTAACATTTCCAAGCTCAATATCCAAAAGCTGCTGTTGCCACAGTAATGTGGTGGGCGCAGCTAGGGCAAACTGCTCACACGGCGTGCTTTTTATACGGGCCTTTAGTAGTGTTTGCAGAAGCACATGACCAAAATGGGACCCAGTTGGCCTCTTACTAAAATGGATTTTATCTCTCCCGAAGTCCGCCTATTAGGCTGAAAGGATTTTGAAGTGCTGCAGAAAAAAAAAAAAATTCAAAGGCGGTACTTGTTTTGCATGATGAAAGAATAAAACAAAAAGTCAAGCAAATCAATGTTGGGTGTTGGGGGCATATCTTACATTCAGGTAAATATTACGAGATAATCTTCATAAGAGCAAAAATTGAAAAGACTGTAATGACTGCAAAATGTGTTAAATGCCTTAGCTTTAAATATTGACATGTGTTATTGTTTTTCTTTTTATTGTGAACAGCTTTCACTGTTAAAACTTTGACGCATGCTATTGCTAGGCACGCTGCAGTTGGGTCACACTGGAATGCAGTGGAACCTTCTGGAGTGTTTGCTAATTATCCGATCTGATCATACGCACGATGAATGTGATGCAGTTAATTCTAGAACTAACAGGAGCACCAGCAATAAGGCTAAAACGTATGTTCATGCATGTGTAAAAGCCATGTTTCCTGAATGATCACATTAGTGACGACTGACGACCATCCTCTCTTATCTTTGTTCTGCGTTGGTTACTTGCTTGTACAATGAGTGTCCCTTTTGCTGGGTACAACTTCACCCAATAAGCAACTTAATCATTACTGTTTTTGATTCTTCACCATCACAACCATGTGACAATATACTTGACCTCTGTATGTGAACACTGACAACTTTCCAGTCTTTGGCCGTCAGAAAGCATGATGTGTCCATTCATAGTGAGAGAGCACCTTGTGCTACTGCCACTGGTAGCACACGCTGCCTTTGTCAACATCCAAATGCCATCTTCCAACAGCATGTTCTCATGTTTCACCGCCTACTTCATGGCATTTGACTTAAAGCTGGCTGCATAACTGTAGTTATGCTCACCTCCCACAGTCAGAAAAGCAAGCAACTGACAACTCTGTCATGGTCACCTTCAAAGTACAAAAAAATATTGTGCAGCAAGCCCATATTGTACCACGGAATATGGAATACTATTCCCAAAAGTGCTCGTAAAGCACTTTTCATTGGCCATTCTGAAATCGTCAGGGCCCCCACAAGTATGGTGTGAAGCGTGATGACATGGAGAAAACGGAATGGTATTCCGTATTTTGCGGCATGGTGTAGGCCCTCAGATCCCGTGCACTGTGGCAGTAGTGAGTGTAAGCGAAGCTTTGGTGAGCCAGCAATGGGTGTAATTATAATAATAGCACAACATATTTTGACCACAACTGTGTTCAGTAATAGTCATCATCCATGGTAGTGTACAGGGTTATCCACTCTAGTGGTGAACACTGCACTCCGCGAAACACCAGTGCACCAGTGCATCGAAGTGAAGTGGTGCAGAAGCACAGAGGCCTCTGGGAGGTGCTTTGCATTGTCTACTGCAGCGATCTTGCTTTGCTACAGCCGGCCACGTTGAGCCATGTTCACCCTAAGAATCGATGACCCTGTACATTGCAGAGCAAAGGTCATTTTGTAAGGAGTGATATCTTAGAGTGATCGCTGTTGCCAATACCTTCATGAGATTTTGCATCACTCGGTTCTAGATGCATCAGGGTATGTGACTAAAGGCATTTCTGTGCACTGTGTAATGACAGTGAGCTTGGCATAGTGCCAGGAATGTTGTCTGTATATACACAAATGCATCCGTTGTCAAGTCATAGGCGGCACAGCACAAGTTATATATTTCCTTCAGCGATGGGTTCGTCTCGGTGATGCGGTTGACATTGACACACCAAATTAAAATAGGCAATCAGATAGGAATATGAGAACTACGAGAGAGCATTATGTAACAAAAATTCGCAGCATATCCACGGGTGAATGATGAAGAGCTTGGGCGAAGCTCCTGAAGCAATCATGGTTACACCGCGAAATCTTTAGTGGTTTCGCCCAGCAGTAATCAAAGCGATAGCCCAGTACATCATCAAAGACGTGACAAACACTGTATATTGCAGAAATTTTATTAATCGTAAGTGGTAGCTAGACGTGGCTTCTGTTCCCCCTTCATTATAACGGCTTTATGGTCGGTGAAATGATGGATCGGTGATGGGTCGTAGGGGGATATTTGCAAAGACGAAGCAGTGGGCAGTTTGCAAAGGCGGCTTCCGTTCCCCCTTCATTATAACGGCTTTATGGTCGGTGAAGTAATGGATCGGTGATGGATCATAGTGGGATGTTTGCAAAGACGAAGTAGTGGGCAGTTTGCAAAGGATCGGTGATGGGAGATACTGCCGGTTACGCCTTACGCCGGACGTGTGACAAGGTTAGACTAAGAGGAGCTTCGCCCCTAAAAGTCTACCCAGCGTTGTATCATTTTGTGGTATGGTTTTAGCGACTTTCAGCCCCCACACTCAGTGAAGAGTCCCAACCCAGTGGATGCAACGGCAAGCTGCAGCTGGCACCCTTGCACATTACAAAGAAAAGGCTGCATGACCTCCCTCCTAGTTTTTCTTTCTCTTTATAGACAAAGAATATGTGGTTTGTGTATGGCTCACCAGCTGTGCAATTTTCTACATGTTATCCTAAATGGCTGTTGCGCTGACAGCCTAGCAGGGAGCCATTGGACAAAGTGATGTAAACTGGCAAACTACAGCACAGTCAGCTGTATGTTGCAGTATTATGAGGGAGAAGAAAATCCTATTTTTGAGAAGCGAAACTGGGGATGTATTCATCATGCAAGTAAATGCAGTAATTACGCTCCTTTAAAACTGGTGTTGGGAAAGTTTACATTTTTAGCGTCAAAACATTAAAAGTAACAAACTCCGCACGTATTATGCTGGGGCACTCTCTCATAGTATATTCTGTTGCAAGAGTTCTGCTGTAAGATTGCGGTGCTGTAGGCTGCATTGCTATCATGGTGGCTGACTAAGCCATACGACTACTTTTGTTGCTTTTCTTGTTGGTTCACATTGCAGCTGTTGTGGCACCGCTTCGTTGCCTGTGCTCTAAAAGCGTTCTAGAAACGAAGAAGGAAAGCCCATTAAGGAAAGAAACGAAATAGGAGAGTCTCCAAAGTCACATTCTTGAAGCCTGTAGTGCAGCCATCTTGGTGGGCCTTTGCATGTGCAGTCTCCTCACCAAAGCCGATGAGCGTCAGACTTGCACTGCAGCAAGCTGCTGACCATGTGTGCTGCTTACACATATCAGAATAAAACCTTTGTGTTATTATGTGGCCCGTTGAAGATGACAAGAAAGCACAGTGATTACACGAGAGCCTGTGTTGCTGGTTGACACTTGCACTTTGAGCTTGCAGGATCAAAACACAATTTTCAAGCACATGTATACTACTGCAAATGCAATTGGTCGCGTGATTGGAATGTGTTGCGGGAAAAGCCTGGTTGAAAATTCTTGCCTCATTTTGCTGAAGCCATGAATAGTGAGAGCTTAACGGGCGCAGCTGCTATGAAAATGCATATATTTCAACCACCAGTCCCAGTGCTCCTTTGCAAAAAACAGTGCGTCACTTCTTCCACACACTCCAATGCAGCCAGGCTGGCTGAGGCCTCTCTTAAACTTTCCTTCCTCCATGAATACAGCTTGTTTCATCTATTTCCCTTTAATGTGATGAGTATTATTATTGGGTGAAGGGAAACACCTTCTAAACCTTGCTAAGCTACGTCCTACTACTGCCTTCATTGAGTGCAGTGGGCTTGAAGGTGACAGGCATCATTACAGCTGGCACCTGAAGAGCTTGGAAGCATGTGTCCAGCTGAATGGTCACTTGGCTGTGCAGCTGAGAAGACTTTCGTATTTGTTGGTTTGTGGTAAAGATTGTTTCTCTTCCCTAGAATTTTGACCTTTAGCATCCTTTAGATTTTTGAACTGTCCTTGAATTTTGAGTCGAATTTTCTGTACAGATCCTGTATTTGTCACTTTTTTTTAATCAGTATTAGAGCCTAAATATTTCAGTCATTGTTTTTTAAGGGCTGTCAATAGCTCAACAACAAGCTTGTGAAGTATGCAACTCATCCAGCCTTTCTTTTTGCTTTTTAAACAAGGAGCATATTGCTGCTGGAGCACCATACAGAAAGAAACTCTCTGTACACATCAAGTGCAGTGGACAGGGTGACACACCTGCAGAAACAAGCCCAACTAATGTATGTAGTTTTGATAATCTGTGGCTTTTTGATGAGTGTGACTTTGTATGAAGTTACTTGACTGATTTCATGACATTTGGCTTTTCTGCGAAACAGACATGCCATATGTGTGTAGTAATTTCAACTTGCTTTCAGGCCAAGTGGCTTCTCCGAGAAATGTTGTCCTTCCTTTGAACTTCCATTTGTTCTTATGGTTGATATCAGTGTATTACTTTGTAGAAATAGCCATCCCAAGAAAATCCATGCTCTCTGCTAGTATATTCTCGTGTCCAAACCTGATATGTCTAAACTCACTTGTAATGAATTTAGTTGATAATTCAGTTCAACCAAGTGTTGTCATTCCACAGTGTGTCTACTGGATCAACGAGCCATGATTTATAAAAACAATAACACAGTGGAATGAAATATGGTATATTACAACAAATGCCTCTACTACAAAATAGCCTGTACAATGAAGCATGCTATACGGCCTGGCCAGAATCCTACCTCTCCTTTGTATTGTGAACACTCCTGCAGTAAAGACCACCACAGCAAATTAGCCTGTTTAATGAAGGAATTTATATGTTCCCAATCACTGAATTGTTGTTTTATAGTGAATACGCTTAGCCACACACATAACATGCAGCAGTCAAAAGAAATGGAGTGACTTTTAAAGAACTATAAAAATATAAAGGGTGTTAATGCTGTGAACTACTCTCCTACCCTGGGCCAAGCTGACTTGGCTAGCAAATGAAGGGGCACGCTGGCATTTGATGTGCTGCAGATCTCTCTTTTCTCACCCCTCACCTCGATGGCACCGGGTCGGTGATGGTCGCGCATTCAGTAAGTTATACTATTGTGCAGAGAAAAAACATAGGCTATTTTTCGCTAAGTGCCGTTTGAATCTGCTTAGAATAAGCATTTGTTTTCTCTCTTATCTCATTTATTGGGGTCATTGAAGTGCGCAATGCATATAACGAAGAATTATCACGGTCCCGCACACTTTGTTATGCTGGCATTTTACTGTATAGCGTTGCTAAAAAACACTCAGTTATCTAAACCTGGTGAGCAGTCTGAAAGTTGTTTCCTCCCTTATTGGTATGAAAGATGTTGATGAGGTTTGTGTTGTTACACTATGGCTGTGTTCGGTTCAACCGTGGTGCATGGAACTGGTGCTGCAAAAGTTTAGATAGTGCAGGTGCAGCGTGCTTGTGGTGCCATCTTGTCCTTGTTTCTGTGTACTTCAGTCGAGCACATTAGTAAAGGCCTGTCATCTGCTGTGTGCCCGCATTAGTTGGACAGAAAACGTGTCGTAGGAGAGTAGCCTACTTGTACTTTCTGTACAGTTTGTTTGTCTTTGTATGGGATCTTCTACTGCGATAGACGCACTTTGAATCATTATAGAGCTTACCAACTGTGATAGCGAAGACGAAGACACTGATACACTGTTGTGCCAAGTCGGTTTTAATCTTGTTCACGGCACCTAAACATGATTCCTTACCACTGTGACAATGTGCAGAGAGCGATGCTACTTTTGATTGTCTCAGCCTCTGTTCTGGGGCTTGCCATCTGCAGCATGCCCCAGCTGAAGTCTTCAGCTGTTGTACTGGAGCATCTTTTGAGCATTTGACAGCCGCTGGCAAGGCTTTGGCATCATGAAGAACACAAAAATAATTGGCATCTAAAAATATGAACCGCTCAGATTTACCATCACAGTTCGCTGCCGAATGATTAATTCACTCACCAGCCATTGTGTTAAGTTGCGCACTGCTGGCTGCAACTTTCACACTGTTGGTGAGCACGGGAAATAATTGGTGTTGCATTATGTACATCCACGATCAATGCCGTGTTCTACGCATCATCTGCATTCAAGTTGCACTGCGACTGTACCACCTAGTGAGAAAATGCAGAAGTTCACTGCACTGCGGTGGCACCATTGCAGTACTGTGCTACAATTGCCATACACCATGCCATGCACTGTGGCACCATTCAGTGCCATGCACCATGAACCAGTGGAGGAGATGCAGGTGAATCTAAAAGACCTTATGCGGCATTGTCATGCAGATCTGTGCATTTCCAAGTTGAGGAAATTAATGGCTCATTCATTCATTCATTTTGTAGCATTGTGCAGCAAAGCAATGGGAAGAAGCTAGCTTTGTAGCAGCAGTTTATTTTCTCTGGTGTGTCTAAGGTAAAGTTGTTTTGCAAACAATACTTGCAGAAAATGTGTGTCACTTATAATTTTTTTGGCAACTATCAACCCACTAATCATCCGTATTGTTCTAGTGCAACTGCATGCAAAGTAATTCTAATCCTTCAGTGTGACCGATTCAAAACTTCAGTCACAACGAGGCTTGGATTTTTGGGCCTCAAGCCATGTTATGGTAATTACTGTTGATATTTTCATAATTGCAGTGTTTAATAAACTGCTTACATGCAGCTAAATCCATAGTAGTAGTCTGAGGCCACATTACGCAAATGATTACATTATATCATTAGGGTGTCTAACGACCGGGAAAACAGGGAAAAGTCGGCCGATTTTGAGCCACCAGGAAAAGTTGGGGAATTGTCAGGGAATTCAGTAATTGAGCAAGACATGTCGGGGATTATCTAGGTGGTGTACAAACACCCCAGCGAGTTTCCTCTGAGTAGCAGACAAGGTAAATGTTACTGGTAGTGAAGCTTCCATAGAAGCCCATACGTTCAGAAAATGGCTGCTCATCAGCTGCTCATGGGGCTTAGCGTCATCTGAGTGAGGAGGGAACACTTCTGGTAGACCACAAAATAAACGGGATGTGGCATAACATCCGGTAAAAAAGTGACGTCGTTTTGTTGGCACTAGCACGAAATTTAACCTGAAGGTAGTTTTTGTAGACCCCTGATCGCTAAGGACTTGCGTCATTACCATCCGAGGCGAGCCCTTGGCGAGTGCGCTTTAAGTCAACGCCAGCTGAACTAATATCGACTCATTAATAGACAGTGTACTGCCGTTTATTTCGCCTTAGTTTACTTACTGGTAAACTTTATTTTTGGAGCTTTTATTCTGCACTTATGACATCTTCTGCAGCAGCAGTGTACCTCTCATGTTTCCAGCATTGCATTTTTTGCTTCACATATACGCATGCACCTTGTGTGCAGGGTCGTCCACTCCTGGTAAGAAACATGGTGCATCGTGGCTGCGCTATGCGGTACGCTAGCGCACACGGTGCGGTCGCGCATCGGAGCTTATTGGCGCTAGCGCACTGGCATTGCGTGATCTCTTTTGAAGCGCTGGAGCGCTATGTTTGTTCTGCTATGAAGCACGCCTAACTGTCAGCATGCCAATCGGCATGTGCCACAACGGCGTTGCGGGAAAGTGCGCTTCGCTTACTGCAGTTTTCCGCTTAAAGCAACTGAGCAGTTCTTTTCACTGTCACAATCCTTGTTACCCAATAAACCACATATATCACATCAATATCTAAAAGATGTTTTTGGTGGAACCTTAGACATATCCCTCAGATGGTCCTTTTTATCCATTTTACCAAGAATCAACGTTGCCACAACCAACGATTGGCCGCCCGAATCACATTGAAAAAACGTTGACCGCATGTCGCATCTGGACGTTTGAAGCGTACTATCAACATCCTGTACTTGGAAGGAAGGTCAGATTTACGTCGCCCCCATGCATATGTGACGTACTGTGGAGATGCGCTAGCTACTGTACGTGGCCTTCCCCTAGAAATTCAATTAGTAAATGATGTGCCCACAGAGTTCTCAAAGCTTACGTTTGAAAATAATGCAATCCATATATACTTGCATGAGCTGCTAATGTAAGCTCTTAGAACTCAGTGGGTGCATCATTTACTAATCTGGAGTAGTTGTGTAAAGTTATAGGTACAAAAAACCGTAGGAGATATTCGTACTCAGTTTATTCTTCATAAACGCTATCACATGTAAAAGGTAGTAGACAGTAGCATTTAACGCTTTTCAGCAAATGGTGGTAGCTGATAGCTGCCCGCAAACAGCATTTTAAATAGACAACTTTACATGATATGCTGGCACACATTTGCTAACATAAGGGCTTGTTTTCAATGAGGGTGACCACTGGTTTACAATAGTCCTACTTGTAATGAAAATTTACAAAACAAAACTGGTTCTTAGTGTGTCTTCAGAACAAGGCTATCTCGATTCACAAAATACTTGTAATAACAGCCATGTTAAGAAAACTTGATGCTAAAGAAAAAGATGCACAAGTTGAACACAAGTACAACACTGAAGAAAAGTGTCTCTCTGGACTGACGTGGCCCGACAAATACATAGGAAGAGTAGCATCTGGTATACAAGTATACATATTTAGCTTCAGCGAGTCAGTACATTAACAACTTAAAGGGGCCCTGCAACACCTATCTTAGTTATATTGGAATAGTCTCATTATTGACGTATGACTCTTCACGAGTCATATGCCGCAAAAATTTTTCGAATCCGTCAAGTCTAAGTGGTCTTACCAAATTATAGAGATCACGTTCCGCAGCTTTCTCCCTCAACTCAACGCCGCGAGCGCGCGGAGAGCTAGGCAGTGAGTCGAGGGAGGGAGCGCAGACGAGCGAGGCTCTGCCCAAGAGCGCCGGCGGAAATTTTTTCTTCATTTTTTTCTCTCTGACGTCTGGGCGCAACCACGTGGTCTGTGCCGCCACTTCCGGTCGGCTTGCGTCGTTCTCGTCGAGCGGAGTCGATCGCACTGTGTATCGCGCGTGCTTGAAAACTGCGCGTCGGTTTGGTAATGTTGGGTGTGCACCTCGAACGCCGTAGTGTTTTCATCGCTTTGCCAACCATGGAAGCAAACCTGCGCGCTCGTTTGGAACGAATGACAGCCGAGATCGGTTTCGGCCCATACTCCGATACACCGCCTCGTAAGACGGCACTGGCAGACGACCCCGAAGCGCCGCCATTACCGGACGCCAGCATTGTTATCGGAGACATGCTGCACGGCTGCCTCGGTCGGTCGTGAGAACGTGCCGACGATGCAGTTTCCAGCTGACGAGGCAACACTCGAACGGCTGCCACTCTCAACGGCAACCGGCGATGGTCAAAAGCACAGAAATATTCACGATTTCGGCACTGCGCATGGTGAAGAAAACGCAACCACGCAACTACGAGCAGACGAGCTGTCGGTGAGACCGGAAGTGCTAATATTAATGTTTGTTCGGTGTTTTAACGCCATAACACAATATAAACATACATATTATGTACTTATTGAACTCAGAATTAACAATGAAGGTAATAATGAGGGTGTTATCGTGATTATATAACATCAGCCAATGGTGGAACTTCCGACAATCGCGTCATATATTGCGGACTAATACATCATTTGTCGAGAGAAGAGGGAGCGATTTTCAGCTGACTTTGAGAATTTATTGTAAATTCCAGGCCGTGCGCATCGCTATAATATTTGGCTCGCGTGTTCTCGGGAGCCTCGACTACCGATCGGCAGCGCGTTTTGACCCTGCTCAAAAAGTGTTGCAGGGCCCCTTTAATCATGTACAGTCGTGCTCAATATTACTTGCAACACAGGAGCGCGTGGCCTCACGAGCTTGTAGATCACTTATGGCTTCTTCTAGCCCTTGTTTGCACAAGTAAACGCGTTCTGTCACATGAAGATGATCACAAATAAGAATACTATATCATTCAGTTGTCGAAATGAGGGAAAGTTGAAGCTATGCGCAATCTTTGAGCTTGGGAGGCCACGCACACCAGTGTTGCAAGTCATATTGAGCGCGACTGTACATTGTGAACAAATTATATAAAAAAATGAAATTACAAAAAATGTTGAGTGAAACCTTCTGCAGCAAGAAAGTTGCATAGCACAGCAGCATGACAGCTTGCCACCAATATTGACATTGTTGATAAAAAAAAAACTGTTATGAAACAGAAGGCAGGAATGTAAGGCATTAGCATTAAAATGCAGCACTAAATAATGGCATGGCGAGATATATACACTGCCACAACAGTGAAGGAAAACGAAGCTTGAGAAAATGTACATAAATAAAGAACGATGCCGAAATACCTAGAATATGGCACCAACGTCAGGTGAAGTACTCCTACAGAAACGTCATGTAAAAGCTGTTGTAGTTGGGTAGCAATGTTAAAATAAGTGGCATATTTAAAAATCTTAAACAGATGAGTGAAAATGCATGCTACGGCTCACCAAGCAGTCACAGATATTGTAAATAGAAATGACTAGGTAGCAGACAAACAATACAGCAAGAGCCTACATTGCAAAATACAGCGTGTTTTTTAGGCAATATAGATTTGTTAATAAAAATCCAATGACAATAAGGCTCTCGTTGTTTTTGCACAGAAACATGATGTCAAGGCTGAAATACTTTGCCACAGCTAAAATGACACTTCTGTGACTAATTAACAATTGACTTGAGGGTAGTTGTTAATATTAGAAAGTTTTGGGGTATGACAATATATGGCATACCCTTTTTTTAGGAATCACAAAAGTTGCACATAATTTCAAATACTCATAATCGAATTGTAAGGGTAATACTGAAACTCATCGCATCCAGCATGCAGGAAACGCAACCATTTTTTTTTGCATCAGACCAAAACTACCAGTGACAAGGAAGTGACGAAATTTGAATGAAGGCATATCTTGGCCGTATCTTTTCGTAAAAAGCGGCAAATCATTACACTTGCGTCAGTGGATTACCTCACCTTTGCAAGCAGTGGTTGGTGCTTATTTGTTTATTTTGAACTGTGTGCCAGAAAAACGTAATATCAACCTTTTCTTTGTCTGTGAAACATAAAATTCAAGCAGCCACTGTGGCACTTCTCACAGACGAGCAAAATAATTTTTGCGCCTGTTTATAGTTTAAAGAGAAACAGATTAACATCACACATCCCACCCAAAAATAAGCTGTCCACTAGAGTATCTCAGAATGCGTGCTGATTTTCCTGACCACATTCTGATCCAGCACGCCTTGATTCAAATTTGGTCACTTCCTTGTCATGTGTAGTTCCGGTCTTATGCAACAGAACGTTTCCTGTGCGCCGGGCGCGATCAGTTCCGATTTTACCCTTAGAATTCGATGATGAATATTTAACTGCGTGCAACTTTCGCGGTTTCTAAAAAAATGTATGCCATAAAACGGGACGCACTACAAGTTACTAATATAAAAGACGGCCCTGAACGGAATAATTAAAAAGTTAATTAACGACTTTTTGTTAATTACTCGGATCAATATAATTTTAGCTGCTGGAATGTATTTCCATCTAGACATGAAGTTCATGTGCAATAACAACACGAGTGCAACTATCACAGAATTTTTATAAATGATCCATATTGCTTAAAAAAAAAAAACACTTTATATTTGAACAGGGTAGACTAAGAAGCTACAGAGCGCGACTAAAATTATTTCTATGATCTCACAAGGTTGGCAGCTGCTCCAAAAGTTTGCTGAACCCAGAGAGACCAGTAAGAACATTCATACTATATTAATTTCTGGGGTGTTACGTGCCAAAATCCCGATGATTATAAGGCATTCCGTAATGGAGGGCTCTGGAAATTTCAAAACATCAGAGGTTCTTTAATGTGCACCGACATCACACAGTACAGTGGCCTCCAGCATTTTCACCTCCATCAAAAGTGCGACTGCCACGGCCAGTAAGAACATTCACTGCACTAACAGATCGGTGTGACATATTAGGTAAAATAGGTAACAATTCACAATGTACAAGTAAAAATGTGACATGAGAAATGTGCAAAAGGAGAAAAAACACTGACTTGGCCCAGTGAGGTGGTCGTTCACCTAAACCTCAAGGTCATAACCATCAATTCTCAAAGGTCTTCAAGTAGAATGTGGGAAGCACTGACTGAAATGAACTGGTTATGTTGTGGTCACTTGAATTAATATGGCATCCTTTCTGCAACGACAAATCACAAATATCTTGCAAAAACACCAGCTGACATTAAGGTATCAGTTCATGTTGCAATGACAGTCACTCACTGCAGCTGCAGCTCTTTGTGAATGCTTGCTAGTTTCCATGAGATGAAATACCAAGGTCTGGTGGTGTGCGGTGCATGGGTGTGCTTCTTTATGTTCACACGCTGCATTTTACTCCGCGATGATACTAACTTGCTGCTGTTTAAGGCATCCAAGGATGCTAAACAGCTTTTGCGAGATGCCAGTAGACAAGATGCCTACAACGAAATTCGGCGTGCATGATCAGTGTATATGGCAGTCTGTGCTCCATCCGACGATGCTACTTGTGGCACTTCCCTCTATGATCAATGCAACTCAGTCACTGCAAGTGCTCGCGCTCTCAGGTGACCGAGAGTTCAAGGAGCAGTGACCACCTTCACCTTGCACTGTTTAAAGATAGCAGATTACATATTTCTGAAATAACAGACGTCCTATGCCTGCATTATGCAAGTTAGCTCTTGTTAGTACAGCACCTACAGAGTCACTGAACCATAAAGCGCACAAGACAAGGACAAGCAGAAAACATGAAACACGCTGGTGGAAGTTAAGAAGCTTATATTTAAGAGTGCGCGAAAAATACATGCAATACATATTCTAGATCACGCATGCACAGCTTGCGTGATCTAGAATTTATGTGAAATCGCAGGTACGAAAGCTTGTTGGGAGGCAGAGACTGGGTGATACAGAGACACAGGTATCACCCAAATAGATCAATTCCACCTCAATAATTTTGTAAGTCAGTCAACTGCTGTATTGGCTAAAAATTGTACAGGCTCGATAAAGCTAATTCGGTTCCGCAATGCTTTTATTTATTACAGCGTGCATCAAGAAACCCTTAATGCAGCTACTGCCATGCTATTCTAGTGTTCTTGGAAGCAATCACTTGGAGACCTTCTGCATACACCAGCATAATGTCCAATGCATGTTATAGACAACTGACTCTGCACAGTCAACTAACTGGCTGGTGTTTCGTTTTGCAAGTGAGCTTTGTGCTGCATTGTCTCACATATTCCTGTTTACTTAGCCTTTATAATTCTTAACAAAAGCAGCAGCCATCTGACCTATGAAATTATTGAGGCAGAACTGATAAATAATTTAGGCAATACCTCTACACAACATCCTTCCATATCTCTATCTCACAGTATAACTTGCAATATGACAAAACTTTTCTCCATGCTGCACACATGCGTTGTAAATCATGTTTTGCTTATAGTTGGGTCTGAAGGTTTGAAAGAGCTGTTGTAGGCATGTTTTTTGTGCACTATAAACTTCAAGCATGTCCAACAGTAACATTTCAAAATGTAAAAGGAGAATTACTGTCACATTGTATGTAACCATACAAGAAATAATCAAAGTTTTAATGCAAAGTGCGCAAAATGAGAAACTTAATTATAAACTGCGAAAATTGAAATTAGGCGAACTGGAAGCAGACAGATGTGCATATGCCAAAATACGCTTTCCAGAAAATAATACAGTAAAACCTCAGTGATACGAATCTCGCGGTGTTACCAAAAATATTCGTATCATCCGAAATTCGTATCACCAGAAAACATGGGAAATTAGTATGTGACAAAAAGTTGGCATACGTTTTCATTTAGTGTTTCTCAGGGCCGCAGCGACGTCATGAGCAGTTATGAATGACTGCCAGCAAAGTTTTTAGTCGTCAACTATCATACTTACACTCGTAAATATACGGTGCATGCGCTCGTGTGTAATTATTCAACCAGATGTCTTGTGCCCCGTGACCTCTAGTAGCCCCTTCCTAATCTTACTACGCTTTTCTGCATGACACATGAGTACTGCGGCGAAAGCAACTTAAAAAGCGCTTCGCACGCGATAGATAGCGGCCAAGCGCCTTTGCTAAGACCGTCCGCTTTGTCTCTTGGAGTCTTCGTCCACGTTTCATGGGACTTCATGACGGACCCGCAGCCCAGGCTTCAGTCTTGTTTCATAGAACGTCTGATTGCGGGGACATGGCTTGCATCGACGTGGCAGGCACGTGTTAACACAGTGCGAAGACGCTGCTGCCTCGAGCACAGGAGCACGCGTCAACGCGTTAAAAAAAAAAAAAAGCGCGACGTCAACGTCATTTGTAATCTAAACGCGAAGGCGCATAAAGGCCTCCAAGATTCGCGCGCACTATCTCGGAGGCAACGACGCACCGTTGAGGGTCGCGCAGCGCGCATGCCCGCGCGTGACTGCCGCGTCTTCCGCGACAGCGCGGGCAGCACCTGTTCGTACCTGTGCGCTCGCGTACGTTCGTATCAAACATCGCGGGGTGCAAATTAGTTCGCAACAACCGTACTCCAATACATTGCAGGCTAATGGGCCTTTGCCGGGACCACAGAAAAATTCGTATCACCCCGAAATTCGTACGAGCCGTGATCGTATCACCGAGGTTTTACTGTGCTATGGTGGTAATGATAAGCTAAGGCAAACATGTCCTGCCTGCAGACAATCTGGCACATTCCCTTCTTTGTTGATATGTATGTGCGCAGAGTGTAATCTGATATAGCATTCACGCTGCCCACCACAATCACTGCGCTAACCATTTCAGAAACCGCAATACAGTATGTCTATGCTAAATTGAATAATTTTGTTCTTGTTTAAAGCATGCTACAAGTTAAATTTGAAACTAGAAACAACATTTTACATGGTGTTTTTGCAAGCACAACAACATCTACCAATTTCGTTCTGTCGTACACGAGTCAGATGAGGCCACCTGCCATGCACTCGCACATTTCCCTTTCATAAAGATGGCAGAGGGCATCCCAGATATGGTAGTACTCGTATAACAGTTACGATGCTCTTTCAGATTCGATATTGCAAATTCGATATTGCAACTATTTGTTGCTCATGACTTCTAAGCCCTGTGAAATGGAGCATAAAAATTATACCCACTTTCATATTAGATCTGAGTGGCATTCCTCAGTAGGCCCTGTTTGGTCATAAGCATCCAAGGTAGAAACCATCTTCCAAAAGTCACAATGGTGTGTTCTGGAACATGATGCCTCAGGCTGCTGCGCAGGCCCCGCGAACAAACCCAAAACGCTACCTTCTCATATATGGCTCTCTTCCGAAGTGAACGACCTTGCCTCGCCTTTATTCGTCACAATAAGCAATTACTTAATGAAATTTTCTGAGGATTTACGTGCCAAAACCACGAGGCACGTCATAGTGGAGGGATCCTGAAATTTCGACCACCTGGGATTAACGTGCACTGACATCGCACAGTACACGAGCTTGCAGCATTTCGCCTCCATCGAAATGCGACCGCCACAGCCGGGATCGACACACATCTTTCGAGCAATCACTTAAGGTTCATAAACGTGTGAGCAATCGAATTCAAAACTACAGGACTACCACCGTTACGGTGAAGTTCCGACGGCGTCGTACACAAGTGAGCTAATAAGACGCCTTAAACTCATAATTGAAACGGGCAAGCACACTACAGCCCATTATCTACCATTACAGATGACCCAACGCGTAATAAGACATCAAGACTAGCGTAAACTATAGCGGGCGGCCAATATGCTGAATATATCGAGTAGAGAACGGGGCCTATATATACGCATGCTGTGAGGCGAAGCGAAGGCACAGGCCCTGCACTTTGTTGCACAAGAACGTTGCAGACAGGAGTAAAATCAAGAAAACGTAAAGAACACGCGAAACCCACTCATGCGAACCTCGTTTCGAGACTTGAAGCGCTGGAATGAGCGCAATACTTCCTGCGTGTCCCGCTCTTTCTGTTATATCAAGGGAGGTCGATTCCACGAAAGATCGGAAAAGGGTGTATATTTGATGTTTCCGATTTTCCTGATAATTTTGTATGTTGTGCACATATGATTGCACAGCACGAAATCGCAGTTCGTTTTCAAATAAAAATTTTTTTCAACACAGCAAAATTCGACAAGTGTCGCCGGTTGACGACGACCATTTTACGAAGAATGCGTTTTCGTAACTTCGGAACCATGCTGGCAGCCACTGAAGCTATATATTACAAATATCTTTCTTTTTGGCGGAAGTAGAAGTAAAGAGGAAATAGCTCTTATCATTTCATGGAATTCTGAGTAAATTATGTATTTTTAAAAATTCACGAAAAACGCTGCGTTTTTGAAAATCAGTCAAATTTGGGACGCTATGGCTACTTCTGTGAACATCTTAGCTTGTTCATATTTGCAGTATGAATAGGCCTTTATGTGAATAATGAACCTCTGCATTTGTATTTCTCTAATAATTTTCAAAGTAGTAAATTTTCATGCTCGAAACACCAAAAAGAGAAAAGTGCTCCTCCATTCAAAAATCTATAATAAAAAAAACCCAATCTCAATTTTGTTCAAAGTCCTCCAAAATGTTCTCAAAGGACTGCAGAATGATATTATGAAAAAACATGTTGCATCATTTTTATTACAACAAAAGCAGAAAATGTCAAACATTGTGTTTCCAGAGCGTGGTGGCTACTGCGCAAAGGACATCTCTAGTAACAAGAAAATACAGTAACACGTCTTTTTTCTTTTCTGAGCTTCGCTAAACAACAGTAAGGATCTATGGTCGGAAATTGGGAACTGTTTTGTAAAGAAAAAGACCGTTACAATTAAATGCATTCGCGTGGTTTGCGACTTCACGCCAGTGTTAGACATCCCTCAGTCCACAGTATGCACTTTCAGTTGTAGCCTCCTTTTCTTTCATCTACTTCAGTTGAGTATAATTCATATCTTGAGTGCTAAATAACGCATTCCCTCCATGCGTCTCTTATGATGATGTGCTGTGCCAGAATTGAGAGATTGGTATAAAAGCCAAGGTCTCTTCATGAATGGAAATGAATTTCTGGAGAGCGGTCGCCAAGAGGTGTGGTTTTTGTTGGCCCAAATGTGTACGTTGTCAAACCTTATGTGATCAATGCAGAGTTTAAAAAGAATCGATTACGTGAAGATTGGTGGCAGCAGTTCTGGCCACGGACAAAACACGTTTTGTTTGCATTGCATCTGCTTTGTTTTGCATATCCTTCTTTCTCTTGAAGGAGTGCTGGCAGATCTGGTTTCCCTCTTGAATTGAGCGCGCATCCTGCTTCATGACCCTCCGCAAAAGAGTCTCGATCCGATATCTTCTACGTAACGAAAATTCTGCTGCAGCGGAATTTTCTTTTTGTGCACCATGAGGCAGTCCGTACAAAATCTCGGCCATGGCTATAACCCCTACCCATAGCCACCTTCAGAGCGTAGGATAGTGATCGCATCAAAGTGAAGCACAATTTGGATGCTTAACTTCTATCTCAGGTGGTGTTTGGCTGACTGGCACAGCCGTACTCGTTGCTGTCGTCTGCTCAGGCGAGCGTCTATCGCGCCGCCCTTTGCACCTGTCCGCCTAACGCATGCTACTCCGTTTACACGATGGCGTGTAGCGCGGGCCACTCGATCCGCCACACGATGCGCACGGTGCGGATCCAGAGACCGGGCGAGAGAGCGACGAGCGGTGAAAAATATATCGTGTAACCAACGCAATCGACACCCCAGCTTTTTCTCGTGCATAGCGACAAAGCCTGGCAAAGAATGTGTGGCTGCTGTGCTTAGGTTGCACTGCGGTACTCGCCGTTCACCACTGCCGCCATTTGCGATTTCTCACATTCTTACAATGCATGATCGACTCAGCTACACATATTTCGCGTTTAGCTTCGTTACTTTTATATAAGCGCATTTACTAAAAAAAAAATTATCCAGAGGAATGAAAATGTCCGTGCTGCCCGTCGACGAGGAATGTAAGTGGTGTCGCAAATGCATTTAATTGGAACGATGTTTTTTTTTTCTTTACAAAACAGTTCCCACTTTTCAACAATAGATCATTACTGCTGTTTAGCGAAGCTCAGAGAAGAAAAAAGACGTGTTACTGTATTTTCTTGCTACTAGAGATGTCCTTTACGCAGTGGCCACCACGCTCTGGAAACACAATGTTTGACATTTTCTGTTTTTGTTCTAATAAAAATGATGCAACATGTTTTTTCATAATATCATTCTGCAGTCCTTTGAGAACATTTTGGGGGACTTTGAACAAAATTGAGATTGGGTTTTTTTATTATAGATTTTTGAATGGAGGAGCACTTTTCTCTTTTTGGTGTTTCGAGCATCAAAATTTACTACTTTGAAAATTATTAGAGAAATACAAATGCAGAGGTTCATTATTCACATAAAGGCCTATTCATACTGCAAATATGAACAAGCTAAGATGTTCACAGAAGTAGCCATAGCGTCCCAAATTTGACTGATTTTCAAAAACGCAGCGTTTTTCGTGAATTTTGAAAAATACATAATTTACTCAGAATTCCATGAAATGATAAGAGCTATTTCCTCTTTACTTCTACTTCCGCCAAAAAGAAAGATATTTGTAATATATAGCTTCAGTGGCTGCCAGCATGGTTCCAAAGTTACGAAAACGCATTCTTCGTAAAATGGTCGTCGTCAACCGGCGACACTTGTCGAATTTTGCTGTGCTGAAAAAAATTTTTATTTGAAAACGAACTGCGATTTCGTGCTGTGCAATCATATGTGCACAACATACAAAATTATCAGGAAAATCGGAAACATCAAATATACACCCTTTTTCGATCTTTCGTGGAATCGACCGGGAGTGGATGAGGCAAGAGAAATGAATGTCATCAAAATGTCTAGTCCCTAAATGCACAATGAAAAGGCAAAACGGCTCAAGTTTACCCTCCGCGTCACTGACCGGTAGCACAAAACGAAAACCGCCGTCACACACACGTGAAACATACGTACACAGTTCCTCGAGGTACACGTAGTCAGTGTAACTTGACTATGAACACTGTGCTCATAACACAGCATGAAGCGTGGACAGAAGACACAGCAACCACAACAATGACATAAACATAAGCAGCCCGCCAAAAGCGATGGATGGATGGATGCTATGAGCGTCCCCTTTATAACGGGGTGGGGACAAGTGTGCCACCTGGCTCGACAAAAAAGAATCTTTCCTTTTTTCTTTTTTTTAATGTTGGCCTAATGCCTCTACTTCGATGAAATCTATCTTACTACAGGAAAAAAAAAACGTAAATTCTCAGCCCAGTTCTCTGCCCTTTACGGCAGACTGTCCCGAATTTTCTCATTCAACAGGTGGTTAACACACAGACAAAAATGACTACAGATAGTACGGGAGTAGCTGATATAAAATATATGCGCTCTGTTTCCAGGGGTCCATTCAAATTTAAACGGACACAAGACAAAAAATTACCTTGCATTTTAATTTTGTAATTTGTAAGTTAGCCTTGCACAACACTGTAAGCACTCTCGCCGAGAGAAGGTGCTCCGAAAACCAAAAAACGCGCAAAAAAAAAAAAATGCGTGACAATTAATGCGGCTTCAAGTTCCCGCGCCAACTTTCCGTGACGTCAGCTATATTGAAGGAGTCTGCTAAGGCCCACATCATTGCTTATTAATCGGTACAAATGACAGTGAACTCCCGTTAAGACGAACTCGGTTAAGACGAATTCTCGCTTATACCGAACAACACGGGACCATTTGTTTGGTTTCCCATAGACTCAATGCAAAAAAAAATTCGCTTAAGACGAACCGCCCAACCGCGTTCTTCTGTTAAAACGAACTTTCGCGGTGATCGACAACGCTAGCGATTCTGCGAAACGAACACTGCAGTCTTGGTGGGGCATTCAGGCGACCGAGAAAAAGCAAAAAAGATGAAAAAAAAAGCGCTTCCCGGAGCAAAGATGTGAAGCAAATCGCCACGCTGAGGGCGCGAGATAAATGAAGAAGACCGGTCAGCGGATAAAGCCGGTATCCCCCCTCACCCCCAGCCTGTGGGTGGGGGAGGTGTGGGCTTTATCAGCAAAGAAAGCAACAAAAAGAGTGGGGGATTTACAACTTGGACCCTCAAGCCATTGCGTCCTTTTGTATTCGCCCCCGTTCTTCGGTTTCCCAGCTGGAGTACAAAGGAGAACAGAAGAACACAAGAGCTTGGGGCCCCTCCGCCGTGGTCTGAGGGGCAAACGCAAGGGGAGTGGGGGAAAAAAAAAGAAAGCGACAACGGAACAAAAATGGTCTGTGCATTACAATCGAGTACGAAACCGAAACCACAATCGCGGCGCACTCCCGTTAGAGGGGTCAGGTGCATTGTCATCGCCATCACACAATGGCGGCCGAGCACATTTTGTGGTCTGTTCGCGTTGGTTCGCGCAGGACCTGTGTGCGTTGTATCTGTTCCCAGTGAAGTGCAAATTGTGATGAGCCATTTTGATTATGGAAGCGCACGACAAGGGAGGGCTGTTTTGCACAGTGAATATAGCTGCGTTGTGTCTTTTTCGTGGCGAGGCTTGTGACCGTGAGTAGCCCGAGGGGATATCTTCAGCTGCACGTCGATCAGGAAAAGTTACTACGGGCCGAAAACGGGAAAATATCCGGACCTCGAAGAAAACCTTGCAGATTTTCTTAAGCAACTCAGCGTATAATGACTTTCTCAAGGCAACAGCACGCGACCGAGGCGTATCCAGAAGTGATCTTAGAGCCAGCAAAACAGGCTCACAGAAGAAAACGAACTGCCAGGACAATAAATTTTACATTCTTTAAAGGAAAATTGGGCTTGTCTCTTAATTTTTTTTTTCTAATCGCCAACATAGGAGTGTGTTACAGTTTTATCATTAAATGTGGTGGCAAACATCTTCACGAGCATTTTTATTTTTGAACACGCGAAATCGGGTGCTCGTAAGATTCGTGTAAATACTTTGCTTGAAGGCATAGTTTTTATCTAGATGAGCCAAATAAATACTTTTTCTTGTCTTTTTGCCCCCATTGTAAGTCTACTTCATTCAGTGTTTTCAAGTAACATATTTGTATGCACTTGGCATATTAGCATCTCTCTTTTTGGGGGCACTTCTGATAAGCCGAACTCCTGATAAGACGAACAGATGACCGCGGTCCCTTCGAGTTCGTCTTAACGGGAGTCTACTGTATATTGTAGAAGAAGCCAGAGAATAAAATATGGGTGGTCTCGATTGTCAGACTTGAAGTGAATCAGTGTGACCAGAAAATGAAGGAAAAAACAATGTTATAATCAGTGACGTAACATCGACGCGGCTTCGGCGCGAAACTCAAAAATAAAACTTTTCATTTGCAGGGGTGGAAGCGCTGCGCCATTTGCGCCACGCTGCGCCAATCCGCTTCTGCTGCGCCATCCTGCTCCAAAACGCATTATTGCGCCGAAACTGCTCCCAAGCGGTCTTTGGTGCACGGCCTCCGCGATGGGCTCCAGTGCGCTCCCGGAACCGATCGCCGAGGCTACGTTTGGTGCATTTATGTGCCGCTGTCATCCGTGTCATGGCACGCCTATGCGAGCTTATATCATCATCACATCACTTGGCGCGCTCTCGTGACGTTGTCGAAGGAACAAAAAAGCTAGCGAGCCTGTACAGGAGCTAGCTACAAGAGAGTGAGTTGTGCGGCCATATTTCGATTGTGACGCCGGCGGCAATGGAGTTAACCGCAACCGCCTCGTGCGCTGCGCGCACGAGGCGGTTGCGGTTATCGTGGCCTGGGATTGCAAACATAAACAAAAGTAACTGCGTTGACGCTTCATAATTGTCGAAAAGGTTCTATTTACTGCGAATACTTAATTTGATGTAAAGCCATGAGGATGGTGCGAGCAGCCGCCGCGGACGTAAACGCGCGACCATTATTTAGAAACTTTGCATCAAGGAAACCGCTGTATAGCTGAGTGTGTAATGTGGATTTTGTGTCATAAGTCTTCATGAGAAAGAAAAAAAATGTTTTACCTGTTTGCGGTCAGTGAAGCCACTACCAACCGCGAAACCACTCACAGGGCCTCGGTCCGTGCAAGTCGGTTGGACCATTTCCGAAATTCATTTTTTTTAGTGAAAGCGTGCCTCTCCATGTGCAGAATTTGTTGCATTGCACACAAGCCCTTAGACGTTATAAATGCAGCATGTAAACGCGCTCGTGCAGGGACGAGCTTAGTATCGCTAGTGCGATCGATCGTGTTCGATTTTGGCTCGTCAGAACCTGCGCTCGGCTCGTGGTCGAGTACGCTGTAGCTCGTACCATCCGCAGCACTACATGACATGCCGCTCGCCGCCGTTGCTGCGTGTGGTTTGGCTCATGAGGTGGCGAGTGAAGAAATATACAAAAAAAGAACAAGATAGACACTTGGAACGTTTATTACTGAAAAGACAAATGTCAGGTAGTACGAAAACAGAACCACGGGATGCAAATTGTGCGATTGCGACATCTAGTATCATCGCATCTCAAGTACCCTATTTGCGTGCATATAAGCGACACCAATAATTGACAAATCTTGGAAGGGAACTTGAAGGGAGAAGGTCGAACCGCATGGCGCAATTTTTGGCGCGATTTACGCGCGTTTGGAGGGACGCGCGTGTTTTTTGACGAACGCCTTCGCGAAATCGCGCTGTTGCGTCCTGAATGGCTTGATTTCATGCGCGACTGACGCGTGGTCGGAGGGTCGCGCGCGTCCTTTTGACGAACACCATCTCAAAATCGCGCCGCCGCGTCTTCCTCCTCGAAGTAGAAAAGAAAACGCCTCGCGCGGTACATCGCCCGCTCGTCCGACAAACGGAGTTTAGGGTGCAGACACGTGCTTCTTTGGTTTCTCCCAATGCCTCCAGACGGCGCTGACCTTCGCGCATTTCGAAGGAACTTTTTGAAGCCGGCGCAGACTTTTGACGAAAATGTAGCAACTCGGCAAACGCGGTGCGAAAACACCGCTGATGAAAAACGTTCATTATCTTTAATGTTTTTCATTTGTCAGTCAAGTGTAGCTATTCAGAACATCGCTTATCTCATTTTCCTGAGTCATTGCTCTATCACAGCTGTGATGTTTTGATAACACGTACGCGCGTGTGTGTGCGCATATATAATTTGTGTTAAGTGTGGTTGGTTCATCAGTATTAAATGTTTTCTAAAATCGTTGGAATTTCTTGTGTTTACCAGAAATAAAAAAACAATGATATTTGATCATAGAATTCTGCTCCAAAACTAACTTGCATTGCTCCAAAACACACATTTGGTGCTCCAAAGCTGCTCCAAAACAGCATTATTCCTGCTCCCTGAGCTGCTCCAAAACACTCAAGCCCGCTTCCACCCCTGCATTTGTCATCGTCGAATAAGGCTTTCATTTGTCTATTTCCCGCGTCTACGAGTGCTTGCAACACCTGACCTCTGGGTAACGTTCTCTAGCGGTTGTTAAATAAAATCTATGGGCTGTGGAATTGTAAAGCTTCTGCAACACATATTAGAGGTCATAGTACAAAAAAAAAAGTCAGTTTCGCCGCAACGGCGAAGCAGTGAATGCGATAGCAATAAATTGTAATGTAACGCGTAGAACGGAAAGCAGCTCGAAATTGCCAGCGCGTCGCTTGAGCCCAAAGGACGCACGAAAAGAACGTACACAGGACGAGCGTGAACTAATGCGTCACAGCTCGACACTTGAAGCGCACTGCTCAAACATAAAGCAGGACGCACGAAACGAACGAACAGGTACGCACAAGACGAGCGTGAACTAATTGTCACAGTTGTTACTTATTTCTGTTTGAACAGCGCGCTCCTTTCGCAAACGTGGCCGCTGCAGTGAGCGAAGCGAAGCACCCCACCGGCCGCCCCTTCTTTCCTCGAGATAACCGCACGAAAGCGACCACGCCCTGTAGAGCGAAGAGCAACGGCGTTCGCAGGAGCGGGGCGACGATCTTTAAAGCGCGCCACACGCGCGCACGTCGCGCCATCTATGTGGCCACTAAGAAAGCATGCTGAATTACATGGTGTATATAAATAGCTGGCTGTTAGCAGGCTGAAAGACGGTGCTGTCGTGGCCTAACGTCTAACGCGGCGGGCTGCAAAGCGAGAGGTCACCCGTTCGATTCCGCGCGTCGGAAAGAATTTCTGAAGTATTTTTCTTTGTGGCTTTTCTATATATATACATACTTATACATATACGGTGAATGACGGTGACGGGGACGGACATTTTCCAGCCGAGACTGTCCATATAATTGCTATCGCAATAAAATCTATTAGCCGTCTATTTTTTTTTTAGAAACAGCGTACCATAGACGTTAATAAATTTGAGTGCGAAAAATGTGCATGTGTAGGACGTCTCGCAGATGTCATTCATACATTTAGGCATTTGGATCTTATTCGTACATCGCAGAGATATTTGTGGTTTATTGGGTATTAGCATTGATTTTTGCAAACAGCTCAGCATTGCTTTGGTTTAAGGGATTTAACACCGCAAAGCAAGTGTGCATATATGACAGACGTTGTAGATGATGGCTCTGGATAATTTCGACCACCTGGCGTTATTTAACGTTACGAAACTGTTATTTAACCGTTGCGAAAGAACGGGCCCTGATAACGAAATGGAGAGAGCACCATACGTAAATTAAGTCCTCATATTTTGAAGTTACCGCAGCCGAACAAAATACAATGAGTAAAAGAACATGAACTGAGGAAACAGCGGAGGTGGTGGCCTTCCCTAGCATGTCTGCAACCTCCAACTCAACTCTCTTGTCCACTTTCCTCCGTTAAAGTATGCTACACCCTCCCTTCTCACTCTCACTTTTCCGCTCCTCGCTACACGGCTATGCTATGCTTTACCCTCCCCCCTCCTCATCCTCACGTCACTCCTCATCCTAACTTTGCTTTCCCAGTGGAGCTCACTCAGACTCACTCATAAGATGTATTTTGCCTTAGGGCTCACTCGGACTCTGGCTCGCCAAAATTTTCCTTACCAGGACTCACTCGGACTCAGTTTCATTGAAATTTTTCTCAGCCGGACTCACTCGGGCTCAAGATCAATATATTGCGGACTCGTACTCACTCAGGCTCACGGGTCGATCTGAGTCTGAGTGAGCCTGAGTGAGTCGACTCATGAGTCCATTATTGTACAATTAACTTTTTCGGCCATGGTGTCAATGTCATTTAACGCCAATATATCACATAATTGGTGCTCTACTTGGCGCGTTTTGATCTCATACCTTGAAATACGAGTTATCAATGGTCACAATCCAGTAAGTACATTTTCATTGAAAGAGATGACTCACACGAGATATTTTATCAAGAACTTTTCGTGAAAGATTTTGCTGGAGAGAGGCCCAACCCCCTCGCCCACCCCCCTCCGTAACTCAGGCTTTTGATCAATAAACATTGAGATTGCGTATAACGCTAGTGTTTTGGAGTATGTGTGAGTAGACGTGAGTATAAACGTGAGCTGACATAAGGCTGTTAGTAATGTTGAAGTTGTGTAGATAGGACCATAGGTCGGCAAAAAAATGTAGAGCTCACTTATACTTACTAATTACGTCAATGTATTTTGCCTTTAGGGTTCACTCGGACTCAGGCTCACCAAAGTTCTCCTCATCCTGACTCACTCGGACTTATATTCATGACAATTTTACCCGGACTCACTCGGACTCAGACTCACGAAATTATTACTCCGCCTGACTCACTCAGACTCGCGGCTCAATCTGAGTCTGAGTGAGTCAACTCATGAGTGAGTTTGCCGACTTATGCTTACGACAACAGATGAATTAGGGATTGTGGGGCCAGTGCTATGGCCGCCTCTTCGCCTCCTCCGAAAAAGGGGCAGGAATGGAGGCGGTTGCAGCGACCTGGCCGTGAGTGTTGATGACTGATATTGCATAATGATTCCTGTTCCCATAATCGGTGGCATCAGTATAGAGCCCGTCATTTGAGGAGGAGCATTGTTTTTTGAGAGCCTTTGTGCGCTGCCTCCTGCGCTGTTTGTGGTGTACAGGGTGCATGTTTTTGGGAAGTGGGGGAATGTAGAGGTTCTCATGTATGCGGTGTGGAATGGTATACTTAGCCTTGGTGACGGGTGCCGGAGTGACAGAAAGGGTTTGTAGAATGTGTCGGCCTGTCACGATGTTAGAAAGTCTGTTACACTGCGATGTAAGATGGGCTTCTGTGAGTTCAGCAAGGGTGTTGAAGGTGCCAGTACAAATAAGTCTTTCAGTGGAGGTCCGTATGGGTACCCCCAAAGCGAATTTATATGTTTTTGCATAAAAGGGTGTCAATATGATCTGATTCTGATTTAAGAAAATGTAGATAGGGTGTTGCAAATGTAATCTTACTGATAATGAAGGCCTGGACTAAGCGGAGGAGTTCGGCCCTTTAGTCTGCCGTGCTTATTAGAGACCCGACCTAAAAGGCGCAGGGTGTGACCAACTATAGTGTGAAGCGTATTTAGTGTGTATGTGTGGAGCTGGTTGCTTTGAATGTGTAAACCAAGCACACGTACGTAGCCTATCCACTCTAGTAACAGGGATGTGGTTTAGGATGACCTGTATATTAGATATGTAGGCCCCTGGGTGAGATGGCAGGAGGAGTAGCTCAGATTTCTGAGGGAAGCATGTGAGATTCATAGCCGCCTGCAAGTGCCACGACCGTGTTGGCCACGGCCTGAAGCGTGTCTTGAATCTCTCTATCGGAGCCACTAGTCATCCAAAGAGTGACGTCGTCAGCGTAGAGCGAAAACTTGAGATCAGGGATAGATCTCAATGCTCGCGCCGGCGGCATCATAAAGAGATTGAAAGGAAAAGGCGAGCCTTGGGGCGTGCCGTAGCTCCCCAAAGCATACGAGGGGGATTGCTCTGCACATATGTGTATGGTTGTGGTACAGTTGGCTAAGAAGGTAGCTCTGTAGACATATGTCTTTCCGCCAACCCCAATGAGATTAAGCTCTCGGAGGATGACAGAATGAGCAACGTTATTGAAGCCTCCGTGGAGGTCCAGACTCAGGATTGCTTGCGGATCTAGGCTGCTATTGGGTCTAATGTCATGCTTCATTTGAAGCGTGATATCTTGGCATGACAGAGATTTTCGAAAACCCACCATTTCTGATGGATAAATATTGTTGTCTTCCATGTATTTACTGAGGTGGTTGAGGATAACACGTTCAAGTGTTTTACCGAGACAAGAGGTTAGTTATATAGGCCTAAGATTATAAGTGTTCAATGGTTTGCTTGGCTATGGGATTAAAATTACCCTGGCATCTTTCCACGAACTAGGAAGGGTGCCAGTATCAAAGCAGTGATTTAAATAATCCGTGATGGCCGTGACGGAGTTGTCGTCTAGATTGCGGAGGAGTTTGTTGTTAATAAGGTCGGCGCCTGGTGCTGATGTTGTGCACAGGGTGGCTATGGCATGCCGAACTTCAGCTTCCGAGATAGCGGTGCTTTGTAACTCGTTGGGTTTTCCAGTGTACTTCGGTGTGTCATACTTCTGAGTGGAAAGTAGGTGTTTATGCCAGAAGTCATAAGAGTCCGTTGAGATCGTTATCGTGTGCATGTAGAAGCTTGTTTACGCTGTGGTTGTGATGTGTGCGCGATGTGATAGGATGTAATAAGTGGCGCAATGGTTGCCATGTGCGCTTGCAGTCAAAGTTTCCATGCATACTTTCATACACCTGGCCCCACTGCTGGCAGGCCAGTTGTGTGGCATACTCCTGGATCTGCTGGTCAAATTTGGCAATTCTGAGTCTTAGCCTTCGGTTGTGCCGTCTCTTCATTTACCGTTTGAGAAGAGACTGCTTGGATTTCCATATATGTGGAAGCTTAGCATCAACCGTAGTGAGGGTGGTTTCAAGGTGCAGAGTGGTAGTAGTAATATGCGTCTGGGCGTCTGAGTGAAGTTGCTTGCGCCGCCACGGTGGTCTAGTGGTTATGGCGCTCGACTGCTGACCCGCAGGTCGCAGGATCGAATCCCGGCCGCGGCGGCTGCATTTTCGATGGGGGCGAAAATGTTTGAGGCCCGTGTACTTAGATTTAGGTGCATGTTAAAGAACCCCAGGTGGTCTAAATTTCCGGAGCTCTCCACTACGGCGTCTCTCATAATCATATCGTGGTTCTGGGACGTTAAACCCCAGATATTATTATTGAAGTTGCTTCACCTATTGTCTTGGATGTTTGTGGGAGCTGATATGTGGCGGGCCCCTCGGAATTGGTCCCAATTGGTAAGGCTGAGTGGTTTGGATGCAAAGGGTTTGTGCGTGAAATGTATCTGTGGTAGTAATGATGTAGTGGTCGCTACCGAGGTTAACTCGTGAGTTGCGCCATGTGACGTGCTGAATTCTGCATGCCAAGGTAAGATCGGGAAAGGTGTCTTTGGCTACGCTGCTGCCTAGCCTGGTTGGTGCATTTATGTCCTTATGTATTGTGAGTCTGCGGTCTTGTATGTGTATCCACAGGGCTCTGCCCTTAGGAGTAGAAACTGTGTGACCCCGTGCACAACTGGTTGGTGCGTTGACATCGCCAAGAATTAAGAGATGGTGGGTGGCAGCGGCAATACCTTGCGCAAAAAAGGGAGTGAAATCGGTGACGTTTGTCTTGTGGACGGCTGTAGACATTGAGAATGTAAAGAGTAGATGTGTTATTCTTGCGAAGAATAATTTCTAAGAAATCATGCTCTGCATTGACGCTGTTGAAGTGGAAGTGATTGGCGGTGAGGTGTTTTTGAGTAAGAATTTCCGTATCGGGCCGGGAGACCTTTTTGGTTTGGTAGACATTATATCCTTGGAAGCTGATTGGCCCGTGAGTTTCCTGTAGTGCAATGGCTGCTGGGAGATAAGAATGGGAGGCAATTAAGGAACTGTTGGAGGTGTGCTTTCTTTTTTCGGAACCCCCTACACTTCCATTGCCACACTTCAAACTCGGAGCGAGTCGGGTTATCGTTAAGCGGAGGTGATGCTGAGGCGGATGCAGCAGGTGCTGCTATGCTGGAATTATTCGCGGTGACTCCAGCTATCCAACTTGCAGTTGTTGGATATGCGCTTGTACAAAGCCAATAAATTTGTCGAGTTTTTGATTCTTGGTTGTGTAATCTGTATTGAGTTTTTCAACTGCGGTGAGTATATTATGGAGTTTAGTTTCCAAAGCGGTTATCCTGTCGCAATTTCCAGATTCTTCTGATCGCGGAGTGCTCGAAGTTTTACGTTTGCTGGGGGAGGGAGAAGTGGTTCCCGTTGAGCGGAGGGGCTAGTGTCCATGGGATGATGGGGAGAGGGTTCAGGTGGGGTTGATGGATGATATATCGAAGGGGCGGAATTAGAGGGAGGGGTTTGAGTAGTTGTAGCGGAGGGGTGACGAGACTCGATTTGTAATTTGAGTCTTTGAATTTTGGCTTTTAGGATTGTGTTTTCTTCAAGGGGGATGGATTTGTGGGACGTCGGGTCTGCCAAAGGATGAATCCCAACATAAAAACGTAACAGTTGTTTGTTCGATTAGCAGCAGCAGCGGGCGAGCATATCGACGCTACGCTCATCTCGTTAGTGAATTAAGCAATAATCCTCTTTCAAGCAGGGCAGCGTGGAGCCCTCAGGGCTTGCAAAAATCTGTGGGGTGTACGTGACGTCCATAACGTGTAGTGACAGAAGCAGGCTGCGATGTTGGGGGTTGTAGATGGGCGCCTGTGGGTGCACCAGTATTTCCTGGTTCGTCGGAAGCAATGTGCGCTGGCTTCAGCTGCTCAGTAGAAACGCGGACGTTCCCGTTCACGTGCAGGGTGAAGTTTTTGCCGTCGCAAGGGACAACCAGGTAAGGTCCACTGTAGGGTCGCTGGAAAGGCCTGCGGATGGTGTCGTCGCGGAAGAAAGTGTGCATGCACGTTGCTAGTTCCTTGAAGAAAGGTGCAGGCTAATAGTGGTGAGATGCGGGTGACGGACGTAGGGCGGCGAAATCGGTTGGATCTGACGTCGCAGTGTTGGATGGCAGTGCTGCAAGAAATTTGCCTGGGAGACGGAGTGGTTCCCCGTAGACGAGCTCTGCGGGTGTAGCCTGAATGTCCGGCTGGAAAGTGGCGCGAAGACCTAGGGCGATGGCTGTTGTGGCCGCTTAGAACTGTAGCCGAAAGCACTCGATCATCCCGTTGGCGCGGGGGTGGTAACTGGTGGTCCTCAAGCGTTCAAACCCAATGGTCAGCCCGAGGAGCCTTAAAAAGTGTCATTCGAACTGCCGTCTTTGGTCTGTGGTGACACGGCTAGGGGGGGCCGAAACGAGCAATCCAGCCGGTGAAGGCCGAAGCGGTGTCTACTGCTGAGATTCCCTCGAGGGGCCATGCCTCAGGCCAGCGAGTATACCGATCGATGGCGGTGAGGTAGTAGCGATAGGGTCCAGCTGGGGGAAGGGTCCTATGATGTCAAGGTGGACGGGCTGAAACCGACCAGAGGGCTGAGGGGAAGCACCGAGCGGTGAAGTGACGTGCCTGGTGACTTTAGCGCGCTGGCATTGAATGCAGGAGCGCACCCAGTTGCGGCAATCCTGCTGCATGGAGGGCCAGACATAGCGGTCAGCCATGAGGCATGTAGAGGCTCGTATGCCGGGTTGGCTGAGATTGTGCAGCTGGTTGAAAAGGTCACAGCGATGGGACAGGGGCACATAGGGCCTGCTTCGTCCTGTTGAAATTTCGCTGTAGATAGTGGTTGTCGACCCAGGTATCGGGACTTGCTGCAGCTATAGCGAGGACCCGCCCTTAAGAAGTTCCTCCAGTTCATCGTCCGTAGTCCGAGCCTCGGCGAGGAGACATGCGCTGTTATCTGCGAAGAGCTGATAGATGCCACATGTGAAAGTGCGTCGGCAACCACGTTGTCTTTCCCGCCTGCATGTTGGATGTCGGTGGTAAACTGGGCAATGAACGAGAGCTGGTTCTGCTGAATTGGCGGGAGTTTGTCGCAGCGTTGAGAGAAGGCGTAGGTCAGATGTTTGTGGTTGGTATAGATAGTAAAATACTGTGATTCGATAATGTGGCGAAGTTGTTAAACTGCTTCGTATATGACCAGAAGTTAGTAAGCTGGCGAACTCGGGGCGGGGATAGTGGTTTCTTCAGTGAAGCTGGCTGTAGAAGAGGTCGTTTTTCGATCTGAGAGTTTCTTGGAGAAGAACGCCACGGGCTGCCAGGTGTTGTCTACGTGTTGCATGAGGGCGGCGCCGACGGCGAAGCTAGACGCGTCCGTGAAGAGCCCCAAGGGAGCGTTTTGCACGGGATGGGAGAGAAGCGTGGCGCTGAAGAGAGCAGCTTTGCATTCTTCGAAAAGTTGCGGTAAAGTTGGTGTACACGTCTCGGGTTCGCTTCCTCGTAGACCAGCCAAGGCATCATGGAGGGGAGCGTGCTAGTCGGTGGCATGCGACAAGAAACTCCCCTAAAAGTTCAGCATGCCGAGGAAGCTGCGAAGGTCTTTAGCGGTGGTGGGTTGAGGGTAATTTTGCAGGTCTGAGGCGCGTTGAGGCAAGGGTCGAGTTCCCTCTGATGGAACTCCATGGCTGAGGAAACAATGGAAGCGCCGTGCGGGCTCTTTTGGACATTGACGAGTAGGCCGTGGTCATTGAGGCGTTGTAACAGTAGATGAAGGTGCCTGTGGTGTTCTTTGGTGTTACGGAAAAAGACCAATATGTCGTCAAGATAGAGGAAGCAGAAGTCGAGGCCATGGACGACTTTGTCGGTGAAGTGCTGAACCATCTGCCCAGCGTTTCTTAAGCCGAAGCTCATGAAGGGAATCTCGAACAAGCCAAAAGGGGTAATGATTGCAGTTTTCGGGACGTCATCCGGATTTAGGGGTATCTGCGTGTAGGCCTTCACCAAGTCTAGCATGGAGAAGATGTGGCAGCCGTGAATGTGATGGGCGAAGTCCTGTATGTGGTGTACGGGGTACCTGTCCATGATGGTGCGCGTGTTGAGGGCACGGTAGTCATCACAGGGCCGCCAGCCTTCGGTCTTCTTCGGGACAAGGTGAAGTAGCGAGGATCATGGGTCGTCGGAGCGACGGTTGATTCCTTCGCGGAGCATCGATTCGAACTCTGCTTTGGCTATGAGCATGCGGTCCGGGGCAAGGCGACAGGCGCGACAGAAAACCAGGGGTCCTGGAACGGTCTGGATGTAGTGCACGTTGGTGTGCTGCGCATTGCCTGGCAGCCTGCTGGGGCGCATTAAACCGGGAAATTCGGCGAGGATATCGTGGTACGGCGAATGATTTTAGACACTGAGTACTTCGATGCTTGGCTGGTCGGTGGTCGTTAGCTGGCCTGGCGAAGAATGTCCCGTTGTCGCGTCGATGAGACGGTTGTTTTGGTGGTCCGGAAGGAGGTTGTAGTGTGTCAAAAAGTCTGAGCCGATGATTGGCTCGATGACGTCGGTGATGACAAAATTCCAATGTACGTCACGACGTAGGTTTTTAAGCTCGACGTGCAGGCGTAGTGTGCCGTAGGTCTTGATTGTGGATTGGTTCACCGCGCTGAGCTCGAAAGACGTAGGCGGACGAGGACCTTGAAGATGGGCTCGTGGGTAGCAGCAAATGTAGGAAGTGTTATGTAATCACTAGCGCCCCCTACCCCTCTAGTCTCATGTACTTAATAAACGCCACTCCCAGCGCGGAGCAGGCCAGTACCTATACATTACGCTCATCATGGCGTCCGTTGTCTCTCGTCTCAATCTCGCCCAATCTTTGTAATCGCAAGCCATCCAGATATAACACGGTGTCAGAAGTGAAGTAACGCAACGATATTAAGCATGGCCCTTCCACTCATACAACCACCGAAGCAATTCGAGCCGGGCAGCAATCCCGCGGAAGCTTGGTCGGAATGGAAAGCGGCGTATCAGCTTTATGAAACAGCGTGCGAATACAGCGCAAAGCCCGAAGCAACACGGCGAGCACTGCTACTTCACGTCATGGGCCCAACAGCGCGGAAAATCGTCGAGACATTCCGTTTTCCGTCGCCAGCCGAAAGTGAGCAGAGAACCGACACGGTCCAATAAAATTTGTTGCTGGGCTAGTTGGTGCATAGTTAAAATATAATTGAGAAGTACGGACTGCTGGTCGAGTTGGTAGCTCATCTTAATGCTGTGGTGCGCAAAAGAACGAAAACACGAAGGAAGGCCAACGAAACACGGCGCAAACTATCAACTGAAAATTTATTGAAACATCAAACGTGTATATATATATATATATATATATATATATATATATATAAGTATGACAGGTGGCACTTCAAGAAAACTTCATTTATTACGTCGACGTTTCGGTCAGAGCCTGACCTTTCTCAAGACGAAATGTTCGTGCATATTTCCGTGTTTATATGGACATCAAATGAGAGGGGAAGGAGGTGACAGAGAGAGAGAAGGAGCGGGAGGGAGAAAAAGTTTGCTTAGGGCGCATCAGGAGCGAGGAGTACCACGCCACCGCCGACAGCGGAGTGCTTCGCGACAGAGCTTATACTTATGCGGCGGCTATTACTCATCGTTAAAATTCGTCGCTCTATTCTGTCCCGTAGTGCTGGACGAAGAGCCGGCTCGAGTTAAAAACAGCCGGTGTGCGATTCAAACAGGCTGACCGGAGAAAAAAAGGAAAAAAAAAGGGGGGGGGGTTAAGTGGGTGTCGGTGAGCACTGTTGACGCCGCGTATTGTACTTTTGGGCCATGCCGAAGGAGTCTTGTATACCATCTGACTTGTTGCCGAGCCTGCTCGTTTGTCTGATAAACGACGCCCGCTTCCAAAGCGAGAACGAACACGTTGAGTGACATTAGCGACTTCCGGTCAAGGATCTACAGAACGGGGGAAAAAAAAAAAAAAATAGAGGTAGGAGCAAGAAGGAAGAGTGAGGGCGGGCTTGCACTTAGATTGATCGATTGCTGCTCTTTCCAAGCGCTGTACAATACAAAGCAGGGGAAGGTAAAAGACGGCACACATGAAAGGGTGAAAAACACTGCAGGTACGATCACCGAAGGCATTGGCTTACACATGCATCTTTGCTGCGTATTTTGTTGGGTTGATGTTAGTTTCATTTAAAGTACTATTTGCGCTTTAAGGCACGTAAAACAGGAAGAGCACCCGGATGTTCATTTATTCCATGTTCAACGGTGTTGAATTTGTGTATTAAGTATGCTTCACGCTGTTCACGTTCTCTCTGAGAGCGGAAAGTTCCTTGGAGTAGTGTTACTTTAATGGAATCGAAACTGTGACCTTCTGACTTAATATGTTTGGAAAGGGGAAGGTTCGGTAGTGTGTTCACATGCGAGCGGTGGTTGTTGAATCTGATTCGAAAAGGTGTATCAGTTTGTCCAACCTATTGTTTAGCGCAGATTCCACATTCTAACAGGTAGACAACGTTTGGGGAGTCGCAGTTAAGGTCACCATGTATGGTGTGTGTAAAATTACCATGCGTACTTTCAGCTATCGTCGTTGTTTGCATGTGCTTGCACACCTGACATCTACTTTTCCCGCAGGGATGGCAGCCAACTTGTCCTGTTCTTTTTGTTTTAGAGTGTACTACATAGTCCCTCACATTTTTCGGGCGTCTGTATACCACCCGCGGCGGGACAGTGAAGAGCTTTTTGAGGCGGTCGCTTTGTTCAATGATATTGAAATGCTTTTTGAGAATTTTGTTAACATTCGGCGCGTTACTAGTGAATGTAAGAATTAGGTTGCTTTGTTCCCCTTTACTTTCTTTTTTCTGATTGTGTAGGATTTGGTGGCGGTTCAGATTCGCTGCTTTTTGTATTGCGTCGTCGATGATTGGAGGTGGATAATGCTGCTTTATAAGGACGTTACGTAGACGGTCCGTGTTCTTTTTGAAGTCCTTTGTCTCAGAGCATATTCTCCTAAATCGGTGTGCCTGGGAGTATGGGATGCTGGTTTTGCAATGCCGCGGATGACAGCTCTTGAAGTGGAGGTATTGTTGCGCGTCTGTAGGCTTCCTGTAAACACTAGTTACCAGTTTACCCCCTTCCACCCTTACGTTAACATCAAGAAAGTTAATTTCAGTTCTAGAATAAGTATGCGTGAAAGAAATGTTTTTATGAACGTTGTTAAATGCATCAATAAATTTAATTAGTTGTTCTTCAGTGCCCGTCCAAATAAGAAAGATGTCATCGAGGTACCGCTTATAGAAGGCGGGGCTCGTGGGATATGTTGACAGAAAACTGGATTCAATCTCGTGCATAAATATATTGGCATAGTTCGGCGCCATTCTTGTTCCCATCGCCGTTCCATTTATTTGAAGAAAATATTGGTTGTCAAATTCGAAGCTGTTTAATTCGAGGACGATCTTGGCTAGAGTACTTGGCTAGAGTCTTGGCTAGAAACTGATACACCTTTTCGAATCAGATTCAACAACCACCGCTCGCATGTGAACACACTACCGAACCTTCCCCTTTCCAAACATATTAAGTCAGAAGGTCACAGTTTCGATTCCATTAAAGTAACACTACTCCAAGGAACTTTCCGCTCTCAGAGAGAACGTGAACAGCGTGAAGCATACTTAATACACAAATTCAACACCGTTGAACATGGAATAAATGAACATCCGGGTGCTCTTCCTGTTTTACGTGCCTTAAAGCGCAAATAGTACTTTAAATGAAACTAACATCAACCCAACAAAATACGCAGCAAAGATGCATGTGTAAGCCAATGCCTTCGGTGATCGTACCTGCAGTGTTTTTCACCCTTTCATGTGTGCCGTCTTTTACCTTCCCCTGCTTTGTATTGTACAGCGCTTGGAAAGAGCAGCAATCGATCAATCTAAGTGCAAGCCCGCCCTCACTCTTCCTTCTTGCTCCTACCTCTATTTTTTTTTTTTTTTTCCCCGTTCTGTAGATCCTTGACCGGAAGTCGCTAATGTCACTCAACGTGTTCGTTCTCGCTTTGGAAGCGGGCGTCGTTTATCAGACAAACGAGCAGGCTCGGCAACAAGTCAGATGGTATACAAGACTCCTTCGGCATGGCCCAAAAGTACAATACGCGGCGTCAACAGTGCTCACCGACACCCACTTAACCCCCCCCCCCCTTTTTTTTTCCTTTTTTTCTCCGGTCAGCCTGTTTGAATCGCACACCGGCTGTTTTTAACTCGAGCCGGCTCTTCGTCCAGCACTACGGGACAGAATAGAGCGACGAATTTTAACGATGAGTAATAGCCGCCGCATAAGTATAAGCTCTGTCGCGAAGCACTCCGCTGTCGGCGGTGGCGTGGTACTCCTCGCTCCTGATGCGCCCTAAGCAAACTTTTTCTCCCTCCCGCTCCTTCTCTCTCTCTGTCACCTCCTTCCCCTCTCATTTGATGTCCATATAAACACGGAAATATGCACGAACATTTCGTCTTGAGAAAGGTCAGGCTCTGACCGAAACGTCGACGTAATAAATGAAGTTTTCTTGAAGTGCCACCTGTCATACTTATACTTATACGGCAACCAAAGGCAACCACTCCTTCAACTATATATATATATATATATATATATATATATATATATATATATATATATATATATATATATATATATATATATATATATATATATATGTGTGTGTGTGTGTGTGTGTGTGTGTGTGTGTGTGTGTGTGTGTGTGTGTGTGTGTGTGTGTGTGTGTGTGTGTGTGTGTGTGTGGTTAGATGACCCCGTGTTAAAGACACGTGTACACACAGCGATTGTCTCAATGAATAAAACTATCAACTGAAAATAAATTTTCAGTTTATAGTTTGCGCCGTGTTTCGTTTGCATTCCTTCGTGTTTTCGTTCTTTTGCGCACCACAGCATTAAGTTAAAATATAAGACGGTGGCGCAAAATACCGCAGCGGTGGCTACATGGTTGAGCGTCCGCTTCCAATGCGGGAGGTACCGGGTTCGATTCCCAGTGCCGACCGGGAACCCACCGGTTTTTCTAAAGGGGTAGAGGAGTACACCTACCTGGCGCTCGGTTGTTAATGGGTACTCATCTCGAAAGGTCGCCCCCATAAGGCTCTGTAAAGGCCCCTGGGCGCACCTTAACCCACCACAGCCTTGGTGAAATAGTTGAGCATCCGCCGCTGCTGTGGGAGGCAGAGATTTGCTGCCGCCGGGTACCTACCGGTAAAATAGGGACAAGCGCACTTCCGGCCTGCTGCTCGGCAGAACGAAGTTCATAGTCGCTTGGGAGGGCACCCACCCTGTGGGAAATTGGCGGCATGGGACCGCCAGACCTTAAAATAAGGTCATCCTCTTTTTTTCTTCTTTTTTTTTTTGAACCGAACGTTAATGCCGATGCATTAATGTTCGGTTACAGGTACATGCGCTGTCCATAAAAAATGGTACGGGCCTGCATCTGCCATTTCATTGTAAATCTTGTGCATGTGTGCCCCTGTTTTCATCCAGGAAAATCTTAAAGCGAAGTTGTGACGCAGTCGCCAGAGAACTGGCTGAGGCGTATTTCATTAAAGTGTACGGGAGTGGGTGTGTCAGCGTTCCTTCTATCGTCCTGCACAGCAGTGAGTTTTTTTTTTTTTTTTTTTGCAAGATCGCTTTTGATTTCGGCCGTCTGCGCATGTGCGTAATGGCATATATATTGAGTGTCTTTTCGAGAATAAACCAGTTGGTAGTGTGCGCTTGTATACGTCTCTTCTTCCTGTTTCGTCCTTGTCCCCTTTTTGCGCCACCGTCCTATATTTTAACCGACACGGTAGCAGCAATATTTGAGCGGTTTGACGAGAGGTACCTTCCGTACAAGAACGTCACGCAAGCGACAGCCATTTTCAACACCATGTGTCAGAAAGAGAACCAGCCTATTGACGACTTCATTGCTGAGCTTCAGCATCAAGCATCAATGTGCAACTTCGGTGACAAGCATGACCGCCTCCTAGGCGACAGGATCATCGTCGGCATCAGAGACGCAGCGCTTCGAGAAAGGCTGTTGCGAGAGAGACTTGACACTGGAGAAAATCATCGCCACGTGCAGAGCGGCGGAAATCTCAAAACAGCATGTGTCCTCGTTAGCAACGATTGGGGATGGACAAGAAGCGACTGTGGACAACTCGAACAAAAAAGGCAACCAATTCCGACAACCAAACAAGCAACACCCAAGAGGGCAACCAGCGTATCACCGAAAGAACAGACAGCCCACAGAAACAGTACCTCAGCGTACATGCGGCAGGTGTGGAACCATACACCAGCCCCGACAGTGGCCCGCCTACGACTCCACATGCTACGCGTGTGGGCAATTCGGACACTACGCGAGTGTTTGCCGTCAGAAGCAACGAACAGCGCAGAGAAAAGTTCGCGTACTTCACCAAAGAGACGACTCCGACAAGGAATTATTCGTGGTAAGCCTCACAGTGGACAGTGTGGAAAGTGCATCGTCTGATTGGTTTGAAAATGTGGAAGTGAACGGTGGTGTCGTCAACTTCAAATTGGACACGGGATCGGATGTGAGCATTCTCCCAGAGCAGCTAGTGTTGAAATGTGTGGGAATAGATCGCGCCCTCCCCTTTGGCGCCTCGTTCCCCAGCTAACGCGTGTGCTTGCCCTGCGCGGCTCGAGCGCCGGCCCAGCACACCGCCGTTATTCGGCGACATGCCTACCGTGGCTACGCCGCCAGGCCTTTCTGCTCGGTGCGAGCCATGCATTAGTCTTCCCCAACGTTACTAGAACAAACTCAGTTTCAAAGCGCCGTATCTCCGCCAGCGGGGTAGGGTGGTCCGAACGGCGGTCGCGAGAACTAGCGGCGCTGCAGTTCCGTCTTGCGCCACTATCGGCGCGTCGTCTGCTGCCACGGCATAACGCTGCGGTCCGCCGCGCAGTTGCTCGCGGCAACTGCGCGGCAACTTTCTTATTGTACTAGTTAGGTGGATACTTAGGTGGATATGCATAAGGTCGTCTGTATGCATTGGCCCGCGTGCGTTGTTCATTGATTGGCTAAGAATCGATGCTCGGTCTATATTGCCACGGCCACTTCTTGTTTTATTTTGATGTATTCGGGTTTGACCAGCAAGGACGGTTATCAACGCTCGACGCTGTCCGCGAAGCAGTGTTCGAGAAGCTTCGCGATTGTAATAGATCGTTTTGGTAAGATTGCGCGCTGCACGCGAATGTTCCAGCTTTGTCGAGAGATAACGCCGCCACCAGCGATATCGCTGGAAAGTTTGATAGCGCCTGTATAAAAGCCGACGCGCTTGACTACTTGTCAGTTGATCGACGGTCGACGCTCTGTTCGCCGCTATCAGTGTATTGCTGTAGTTTGACTTTCAGTTTCCCGGCCACAAGTTCGGCCAAATAAAGAGTTTCATCTCGGACCTGCTGACTGCTGCCTTCGTCGACGTCACGACCTTGTGACAACATTTGAGCTGTCTACATTGCGCTTAACTTCCAAGCATTTATAACTACCACCACAATTTTAGCCGCTGCCGTCTTATCTAGACCAAGAACAACCCAACACGTTTGTAAAAGCCTTTATAGTGCTCAAAGAAGCGTACTTACTCGTACGTAATAACGTTCTAGAAAAAACAGTACTCATGTTTCTACATTTTATTGAAAAACACTTTCTCGAAAAACATCACCAATGCTTTGCAATGTTTACAAGACACGTCTTCGCGACGGTTAAAGGGATACTGACCCAAACTCGGAAAATTTTACGAGAACTCGGTAAATGAAATCTCAGTGTGCGATTACATCGAATAGATGTCTTCTCTGAGCAATTTTTTCAGCGGATAGTTGTATTTTCGGTGTCTCATCTTTCTACGTCGCATCCTTCTACGGTGCCTTAAACAATTCGAACAGATCGGCCGTGATGCGAGCACCGAGCAGTTATTCGCGCGTACTCTGTCGCTAGAAGAGTCGTCAGTATTCAACTTCACCGAGCAGATGTTCCATGCCCGCAGCACTTTACACTGTACGACAGCCGTTTGCGTTTCGTGCTATAGCCGTTCACTACGCAGTTAAACTGCTCGTCAACTACAGTTATCTTTTGCATAAGTAAGTCTCCGTTCCCGAAGCAAAGTGTGGGATTGGGCTAGTTGGTATTCCATTATTAAACTGCTCAGCGCAAAAAATTTGACACGGTACACATAGAAAAGAAGAGGACCAGCGCTGGTCCTCGTCTTTTCTATGTGTACCGTGTCAAATTTTGCGTTGAGCAGCCCGTTCCCGAGCCGGCGAGTGTAAAATATTCCGCACATCTTGTTCAATATCTCGTCGTAAAATCTCTCGAAAATCCACTCTTTTGAAGGCATACCGACAGCTGACAACTGATCGAATGTCAGTGTGATGCAACTCTCAGTCTCGGTAGCGTATATAGGTAATCGCATGCCTTACGTTTTGCTGTTCTCTTTCTGGCGGCTCCTCCAAATTGGGCACTGGGCTTTCGCGGGACGCCGTGCATTTTCGGGAGGATTTGCGCCTAAACCCCGAACATTTTGGCTTTGAAATGTAGGGTGGAAGTGCTGGGAACAAGCGCGGCACGGCACCTGGCGCGAGTTCCCACTTTCCACGTGGGATCAAAACTTCTTGTCCCGCAACGACACGGCGATAGTGCTTTACAATGTCGTCACTCTCAAAATGAACGTCACAGACCTTGCATTTCGCGGTAAGCTTTCTATCTTTGCGATGCAAAGCTTGAATGGCGTAGGGCCTTTTGCAGGTCCGAATAAGTGTCGTGAAGCGGAGTCGTCGTTGCGGTAGCCGCTCTTGCAGCCCGGCGCAAAGCAAGTCGGCATACCGCATTGTGAATCTGTTCGCCCTCGTTACGCTTCCTACATCATGCACGTGTCTTCGTACAAGACGCTAAGCATGGTCAAGAACAGTCGCAAAAATGACGAGCTAACAAAGCGCAGACGACGCTGTAACCCACGTGCGCTCTTACATCGGCGGCGCCGATCACAACAAGCGCCAGCCGCGGGTACCGCGGGAGCTAGACTAAAGTCCCTGAAACTTCGTAAAGTAGCGACATACGTGCATAAAAGCGCGCCTCCTCTCTTTTCTCCCTCCTCTGCCCTCGCCGAGGCTGACGCCGCGTCGGCATTGGCCAACTGCAGTCACGTGGGACCGCTCGTAGCGTTCGTTTGTGTACAGTCGCTCGCGACTGCCATCTTCGCTCTCGAAGCGCGGGCTCACTGGTGCTCAGCGCATGTGTTTTATGGATACGCGCTTTCCATTCCGCGTGCGTTGTGCGCTGAGATACCTTGCACACAAGACCGACGTCACGGTTGGTTGCCATGGGCTTCTGCTGCGCTTTCGGATGCCGAAACAAATCAAGTGAAGGCAAAGAGCTGTTTATGATACCGTCCGGGAAGCGCAACGAGTTGCGAAGGAAGGCTTGGTTATACCGAATCGGAAGATAGAACTTTCGGCCGACGTTTTCGACGCGACTATGCGATGTAAGTTGCTATCCTCTCACTATAAGTACTCGTCGAGGTTCGCGCAAATCGCTGCGTGCTATAACGCCGTAGACACGTCTAAGTTAATTGGGCAGTACGTCGCTATTCCTCACACGTTTTATTGCTGCTTCTGCGGGGTCTGTACTAAGTGTTTTTTTTTTTTTTTTTTCAAAAATGTGATTGCGAAACTTCACAGATTCGGCGCAGTTCTCTTGAAGAAACAAAGTTGCTGTGTGAAAGCTCACATTAGGTGTGGTACTCTGCGTTTTTGTTGCGTGCTCGTTTTTTTTTTTTTTTTTTTTTTTTTTTTTGTTCGTATTTCCTCGAAGCAAATAGCTTTCTCTGGCTGTTTGACGCCGACAGATCCGCCGGTGGACTTGCGATAGAAGGTAGGTAGGCAAAGCGTGCGTGTCCAACTGAGTCGCAGGGTGCATTCATCATTTAGGAACCTCACGTACACGTGTTATTTAGCGCGAAGGTTTACGTGCCATTTCGTGTGGAGGTTTAAATCCGCGAGTGGCTTTCCGCCGCGGTGGAGCAGAGGTTGCGGTGCTCGGCTACTGACCCGAAGGTTGCGACCGACCGCGGCGGTCACATTTCGATGGAGGCGAATAGCTTGAAGCCAGTGTGCCGTGCGATTTCAGTGTTCGTTAAAGAACATCAGATGGTCAAAATTTCCAGAGCCCTCCACTACGGCGTCTCGCATAATCATATCGTGATAGTGGGACGTAAAACCCCAAATCATATTAATATCCTCGAGTGGAGCTCTCGCGAAGGAAACGATTACGGTGGCAGGCTAGTTTATTCGTTCGCTTGCTCGTTCATTGAGCAGCGAGTATAGTTCTTATGTCAAGTACGTCTACGAGGCACACTTGCGGTTGGTGCGTGCGTCTATGGTTGGTGCGTCTAATCTCTTAACGAATCAACCAACGCTGTCTAAATGTATCGACTGGAAATGATGTACGCCTTCTGGCGCATTCTTCTTTCAATGAAGCTCCGAGCTGCTGCTTGCACTGACAGTCATTTTCTAAATAAATAATAGTCGCCACTCTTAATACAGCCAACACCCATTGCCCATGTATTTCTTGCACTCTAAAAACTGTCCGCACTTTTTGTGGAGTCTTCTTGCCCCTCACCACTAACCGTCCTCTGGCTAGTTTGCGCTTCCTCTCTTGAAAACTCGGCGCTCGGCACTTTCCTATCAAGGATGCTTTTTATTAACACGCACTCCATTCGTGACCTGGAAGTACGGCGCGCCCGGCGATAATGCAAGGAAAGACATGCGAGATTGATGGCTATTGTTTCGGGACAGAAATACGCCCCATAGCACACCCTTTATGTGAGGTTGCTAAACAGTTAACAGGAAATAGCGAGCGCAGATATTTGGTGAAAAAAAAAAAAACAAGTGAGCCAGATGCTAGATATTGTTTTGTGGGAAAGAGATGCCTCAAATACACCCTTTTGTATTGCAGTGTACAGTGCTACATAATACAGGCACGTATAGCGGCGTTAACTATTATTACCGAACCGATACTTCGGAACGGCTACCTCTAGTACGTACTGGCAGCCTCAGTGCGTCATTGGTATGCGCGGCGAATTCGCCTCGCGAGGACGACGTGTACAACGTATAGGTTTCAGAAGGCTTCATGTAGAGCGGGACATTAACGTTCAACATCACACATGGCCTTTACAAACGTGTCCTAACACCTCCTAAACAACGTATAATTAAAAAAAGGATACAAAGAGCTAGACGGCTAGTGCGAATGCTTAAAGCGCGCCGCCTGGCAAGCGCACGCCCCCTTTGCGAAGCGTCGTCTGCTACGCAAGAGCAAGGTAGGTGGCGCCATGCTCGAAAAGAGAGTGCGGAGGAGAGGAGAACGAGGAGGAACGCGAGCGGAGGAGGAAAGTGTCGCTACTTTATGAAGTTTCAGGTACTTTAAGCTAGACTAAGGTCCCTATATTTATAAAGGTAGCGACAACTACACGCGCGCCCTCTCGAGGGGTCCAAGGAGCAGCGATAGCAGACGACGCGCCGCTCGCTCCCGTGCATATTGCGGGCGCCTGAAACCGAACTCGGTGCTCGCTTGAACCGCTAAATTATTAATATTTGTGGCTTAAGATGATCATCAGTTATCAAACTACAGGGACAATAACTTTAACGAGCACGGAGAACGTTAAATATTGAAATAAAACGCGTGCGTTTCCGAAGCAGGTTCCGAGCGGGTTCCCCACAGCAGCAATCAGGCAGGGCATTTATTTTATTTTTTTTGCATATCTTGACATTCAGCGTAACTTGAAGAACAGGTGGTGTTTGGGTGAGTTAAAAATGCTTGTTTTCTAGCTCGAATAAAATAGGCAGGTAGTCAGCGTACTGGTACCTTCGGAAACTTCATCGGGCACCTACCGCTCTTGTATTGCGTAGCGCAAAATACGCGCTATTATTGGTTTGACTGTGTTTGTCAGTGTTCGGAAGTCTTCCCACGGTTACACGGTATTTTTAACTAAGCTTATTTTGTTTATACTCTAAGAGGTTTACTTAGGAGAAGAGGGGATATTCCTCATGCATTCCTCCCTTAGGAGAAGGGCTGATATTCCTCAAATTCAGTTGCACTGCATTTTAGGAATATCAGCAACTTGAGTACCTTTCAAGATCTAGGAAATATAGCATGCCCACTAGTGCCTCGCCCATTTTAATGTTTAACTGTTTTTAACAACGTGCATTTATCCAAATCCGTCCCCCTTTTACAACCCCCGCTGCCCCGTGTCCCGCAGATATAAAGGTACGTTGCAATGTTACCCAATGTAATTTCAAATAAATTTGGGGTATGTATACACGTACAGGCCCTAAAATATATGGCATATATGGCATCTATGGTTTCAGTCTTTTTCTCCCAGCGTCTTGCAACATTATTTATTCGAACATGTCAATAGCATTCTGGTCCTCTAGGGAAAACATCACGCGGAATGCTTCAACAAAGAAGTCTTAATCGATCTCGCACACAACAGTGCGGCAAAACACGGCAAGGTGTGGCAAAAAACTAATCCCAAATGCTCATTTCCCTGTAGTGTTGAAGCCACCTCGGTGAGAAAAACAAAGGCAGCTTTATTGGGTTCCGAGCAATTTATTGTTAGAGACACGGGGCGTGACTCTCCATTGACTACTGCGCACAAATCTACGGCATAAAGAATGCCGAAGCAATAATAGCGTTGCTGAGATAATGCTCATGCATATGCACGAACAAAAGCACGCCGGCCAGGCAAAAGGCTGCTTGAAGTTATAACCATTACAAAATAACTTACTTCGCATTTCCGGGTGTTTTCTGTGGGCGCAAATTTCTTGCGACTGATTTTGTTAGGCCTTCCTTCAGCTTATATTTTTGTCACCGCGAGGAACGAAAAAAAAAAAAGAAAAACTTTTTTCTGTCCTCCGCGCGGGGAGGCAACCGAAGGCATAGAGACCCGACATACTAGCACGCCACGCTTCAAACATTAAATTCAAACGCGGAATTACTGCGTCCACTCAACTTCAGGTACATAAACGCTTCTAGATTGCAACAACAATGCGACAGAGGCGCGTGAAGTACTCTCTACTTGCTAAAATCGCCACACTCCAAGCTAGAAAACACAGTGATCCGTACCTATCGCCGGCACAGCGCTGCCGCCGCTGGACCCTTTGGGCGGGGCGCGAAGGCGAAAAGATCACGTGACGCACACCGGCCTATCGCAGGGTGCGGCGGCTGGATCAAGACCTTTCGCTACTTTTGAAAAATAGAGGGACTTTAAGCTAGACTAGAGTTACTGTATATGCTACCTTTAGGTAGCATATACAGTAACTCTAAGCTAGACCAGAGCCATATATACCCTTCGGGAGAGTTTGGCGATTGTTTCATCTCGCCGCTCTCCGAGCTCCGCCCCAGCGCCGCCCTCTTCTCGTGACGTAAACCCTCTCTCCTAGCCGGCGGCGGCGGGCGGCAGTGGCGACAGCGCGGCGCAGAATCCGGCGCTGCCACGACGGAGAGGCGCCGGCGCGCCGCACTTACACGATCGCTGAGGAGCGCGCCTAGGTTACGAAGCTCTTGTGCGAAGCCGCGCGTATTCATGCCGACTGCTCCTCGCATTCAAGCGTGAATTTGTTGCGTGCGATGGGCTGCTGTTGCGCGGTTGGCTGTTCAAACAGCAGCGCGCAGGGCTTCCGCCTTTTTAGGCTTCCGAAGGAAAAGGACGCCTTTGGATCAGAAACATCAGACGCAGCAAATGGACCCCGACCGACTGCTCCGTTGGGGCCCTTTCAGGAGCACCAACTTTAAAAATGATTTTGTCACGCTGAAAAAAAAAAAAAACAGTTTTATGGTTCGCGTTTCGATCGCTTGGGCAGACTGAAATTTTGCAGCAATCACGCTATAAGTGTCAAGCGTGATGTATTGCGTTTACGTAATTTATCGCACGTTCTGAGCACGAGCTTGGGATGATACCGTGATGTTGTGAGGGGAAGATTTATTTCGATATCGCAGGTTAGTGCCGCCGCGCGTCAGCTTCGGCGGTTACCTGGCATGTGTTGTACGTTATGTGGTCTGCGTTTCTGTGGCTGTCAGTCTACGGTGTCATTTACCGCTGTGTTGGCGCTTGTGTACATGCTACCAGTTTCACATTTAATTCGCGCATGTAAATTAATCTGCGCCTCTGTGCTAAGCGAATGTGCCTTGCGCTTTTTAGTCATGCACGTATAGTGCACGGTGTCTGTGCTCGTGCAGGAAGCTCTTCCACTATAGCAAGGGGCCCTTATGTGCTCAATGAAATTTCGTCATTAGGAAGTATAGAGGGCGAAGAAGTTGAGCAGAAAAATGATTTTGTAAAGTAAACCAACTGGATGTCCGCTATCACACTAGCCGAACGAGGTACTGTTTTCATTTAACACGGGCCTACTGGTGGCCCTGCACCTGCTCTGACGAAAACCTTAGATGCCTCAGCAAACGCGAGAATTGACCGCCGGCGTCCGCGGCGTCGGCGTCCCGCGTCGGCGGCGTACACGAGGGATGTAAAAAATCATCACGTAATGACGTGACCATACGACCAAATATTGTGACGTCATCATGACGTCGAATAACGTGACTTCACGCGATGACGTCAGCACATGGCCAGGTGGTGTAGAAAGATTGCAGTGCCTCCGATCTTGAGTGCAGAACAATGTTAGGTCAAAAAGCTTTCGAGGGAGGGGGGGGGGCGTGAGGAACAATATATCAACTGAAGAAAAGGAAGACGGCTTTCGCCTTCGAGTGGTCTTAGGCGAATGCATAAGGGACCCTTTGAGATTTTTTTTTTAATTCGAGAGTTTTAGTGCCGTGGACTCCAAGCCGCTTCCTTATTCACCCTCTTACGTTCCCTTGTACTCTCAGCCGCACCCATGGACTATACAAAGAAACGTAAGGGGCTTACGTACGCAAGGCACTTTGGGGTGCCGGCACTAAAATTCTCTAAGAGGGAATTTTAGGCCTCGAGATCCCCAAGCCGCTTGTACGCCCGCTTTTGCGCTTTGGTGGCCTTAATACAATTACGTGCGCTGGTATCTTGTTTCTTTTAAAAGCAGAGCTGTTTAAGCTCGGAGAATCCCCGTTAGTGGCGAATAAAAATTGTCATAATCATGAACCGGCACGCAATCCGTCTTCTTCTTTATCTTCTGCTTTGCTGCCAGAACACGTGCACAGACTTTTTCCGGTGTGGTATGCAATGATTCTCACGTAACACTTGTCAAGTGACATGTTCCAAAAATCACACCTGTTATATATGCTCGCCACAGAGTCACATCACGCAATACCAATTTTGGTGTATATCAATCTGGTGGAACGGCCGCCATCGCACCATGAGCGTGGCACGTAAGTCATGCTGTACATGACACGCATGTCATGATATTGACATTAACTCCCATTATTTATGTTCGTCACACAGTCATGTCGCGCACTACCAACTTTGGTGTATATATCAAGCAAGCGAAACGGCCGCCAGCGCTCCACGAGCGTGGCACGTAAGTCATGCTGCACATGACACGCGTGTCATGATATTCACATTAACTCCCGTTATTTATGTTCGTCACACAGTCATGTCGCGCACTACCAATTTTGGTGTATATCAAGCAAGCGAAACGGCCGCCAGCGCTCCACGAGCGTGGCACGCAAGTCATGCTGCACATGACATGCGTGTCATGATATTCACATTAACTCCCGTTATTTATGTTCGTCACGCAGTCATGTCGCGCACTACCAATTTTGGTGCATATATCAAGCAAGCGAAACGGCCGCCAGCTCTCATAAGCGTCCGGAGGGGGGTGCAAGGGAGGGCGGCTGCCCCCCCCCCCCCCCTGGAATTGCGGATAATATTTTTTTATGCAGTTGCGACAAGCTACACAGCTTGATTAGCACACTCAGGTCCTGGCCTTCAGGTTAGCCATTCAATTTCGCCCGTTACAAACTACTGACTAATCTTGCCTGTCATGTCACGGCAGTGAAAGAAAGGCTGCCAGTGCTGAATGCGTCCCCCCCCCCCTTGCGTATGCACCCCCCTGCAAAAAGTTCTGCGGACGCCCTTGCCAGCGCTCCACGAGCGTGGCACGTAAGTCATGCTGTACATGACACGCATGTCATGATATTCACATTAATTCCCGTTATTTATGTTCGTCACACAGTCATGTCGCGCACTACCAATTTTGGTGTATATCAAGCTAGCGCAACGGCCGCCAGCGCACCATGAGAGTGGCACGTATGTCATGTTGTACATGACACGTGTGTCATGATTTTCGTATTAACTCCCGTTATTTATGTCCGTCACACAGTCATGTCGCGCAATACCAATCTTGGTATATATCAAATTGACGAAACGGCCTCAAGAGCACCAAGACTGTGGCATGTAAATCATGCTGTACATGTCATGCATGTCGTGATTTTCATATTATGACCAGTCATTTATTTTTGTCATACATTCACATTATGCCATATCAATTTTGGTATACACTCCGTGAACGAAACGGACATGAGAGCACAAATTCGTAGGCGGCTAGATAGGTAGATAGACAGATAGATAAGCTCAAAGTCGCAAAAGTTCGCTAAGAAATATTTAAAAAAAAACAAGATAGACGCAAACCCACAGGTCTTCATAGCTCGAAAAGTCACCGATCATCACGATACGGGATCCCCCATGCGAATTCCGAGCACAGCTTTGTGTTGAGGCAACGCGAACTGTGTTTGAATTTCTGGCTATCCGCATTGAAACATTCGTTACACATTGCCACAGAAACTGCCAGTGCTCGAGTGCAACGCACGCCACTCTGTGCATTGCAGGCGTCATCTACATCCCCGTCACGACAAGCGAGGCAGTAGCAGCGCACCCACCAGCCCTGCATGCGCACGAGCTCCGACCGAAGGGCGAGCACGCATGACGGAGGAAGAAAGCGATGCAGTGGCTCGTGATATCGACAGAATCCACGTTCGCTGTCTTTCGTCCTCGTTCGCTCTATCGGTTACGCCGACTACGCCAACGGCGATGCCGAACAACGCAGGAACAGACGCCTAAGAGCTGCGCTCTAAAAGCACAGCGCGTATCGTAGAACGTCGTGAACAATCGGCGTGCACAACTCAGTTTCACGATGATTGGACACGTCTAATTCACTCCATATTTTTCATTAAATTTGTATAACAATGTTCTTGCACAATTTCGCTTTCGCAATTTGTTTCGGAGCGCTAGATTTCACGAATGAACAGCGCGTACATAGCCTCAGCCGTGCGCTCGACGCGCGGAAAGACTATATATGGCGGACGCCGCCGGAGCGGAGGCGTGGCGGTGACGTGAACAGCGTCATCGCCGCGCCGAGACGTCACTGCCCCGCCCATTCGCCAGACTCTCCCCATCGACGGCTCTGAGCTAGACGTGACTGCAGCGCCACTAGTTCTCAGGACCGCCACGCGGACCGCCTCACCGGCGGAGCTTTTAAAGTGAGTTTGTTCTAGTAACGTTGGTCTTCCCCGCACGAGCTACGCGTCCGAACATGCCCGGAGCATGCTCGCGCCACCACGTGACCACGCTAGTCCACGTCACAGCGCAACGCCTGTCCTCATTGGCCGCCAGCAACAACCCCCCTTCCCCCTTGAGCTCGCTTCTTTCTGGCGCTGGCTTGCCCGCGAGAGATGCCCTCAGGCTCAACGTTTATAGATACTTTTTCAGTTCCGTAACTCCTCCGCCGAAGGCGGCCGCCGCTTTTGCCCAGGCAGTGAGAGGGCGCCACAGTCGTGAATAGCGCTGTCGCGCGCGCGGGCACACGTGTTCTTTGCCGCGTGCGCGGCTGTCATGGAAGGTTTTTCCTGCGCGTGTTGGCTGTGCATGCGCGAGGTTACTCTCGACGACTTCGGTGACTTCAGACAACCGAGCATTCTTTGCTACAGGAAGTCAAGCAGTTTTCAAGCTTTGCGATGCCAACTTGTTTCGTGCCCGGCTGTACCAGCCAGTAGAAAAGCGGCACTTTTTTGCGCCGCCGCCCGGTCCGCGACCTCTTGAAAGCTGGGTGCGAGCTATTTCTTGCGCCGATAAACCGCTGAGCAAAACATGCAAGACCATATACTATAGTGACAAAGTTTAGCCACTTCTACCTTGCTTACTGCACTTGAAACCCTCTGTGCAAAAAAAAAAAAAAAAAAAAAAAGGCGTCATGAGGTCCTCGTCCAGAAAATTGCGACGAAAGACAAAGTGTGCCAACAGCTTATGTCCTTGCCATTCCGTGACCTCTCAGGTGCTTCTGACGACCATGGGTACTATGCACCATTACCAGAAGCAACGGCCTTTTGTTACCTGGCAGGCTACGTGGCTTTCAAATTGAAGAAAACAACGCGTTGCGAGGTCTGCAAATACGATGCCCTTGGTAGGCGGGATTCCCTGCCGTTTGAGTCTATGCTGGCCACTGTGCGCGAATGTGTCAGTGGTAGCCTTTGATAGAAGCTGCTTGCACGTAAGCACGTACGGTAAAGCGTGCTTCAAGCATGCTAGCAAGGACACATTTTTTGGTGACCTGTTTTGGGGTGTGCTGAATGCTCTTATAACGAGAGGCACAAACACTGTTGGCTTCACTTTTATTTGCTCCCATGCACTTCTTTGCGCAAGCCAAATGCTTGGAAAACAGCAGTACCATTAAGGCATAGAAAGAGCGCAAGAAAGCAAGCTTTAAAAATTAGTTGGCAGCAAACTTGCCAACACAAGCGTAGCCAGGAAGGGGGTGGGGTATATCTTCCTCGTCCGATATTTTTCAATTTTGCATGTGTATATATGCACGCACTCATACAAACACACGCACGAACACACAAAAAATATGATTGCCCCGCCCCCCCCCAGGCCCCAGTCTGGAATTTTTTTCGGGGGGGGGGGGGGACTTGGTAAAAACCTTTGAGAAAAACACCCGTTTTCATTATTTATTTTTGGTAAAAACACATACTTCAAAATTTTTGAGGCCCGTAGCCCCCTGGCTACGGGCCGACCCCCCCCCCCCTCCCCGAATATAATGCCTGGTTATGCTACTGCCTGCCAACAATGTTGTGCAGTATGTACGCGTGAAAAAAATTTCCGCGTTCCAAGGATCTCGGTTTGCTTTCACAATAAAATATTTTTTTGCGATGCCACCTTGTTCGAATTAATTGACCAAAATGCATGTTGCTTGGCGTTTTGAAACAATACAAATGCGCATAATCATTTTGTACAATGCAAGCCTTTCGAAAACGTCACATAACGCGAAGTTGCAAAATTATTACGCACGGAATATGGTGCGCTCTTGGCTAGACCATATTTTTTATGTTAATGAACGCACTAGAATAACTGAAATGATATGTGTCCGTCAGTTCTCGCGAAATCCGTGACACGCTTGCCAACCGCGAAATATTCTCGGCGAATAATTCGAGTATATTGATAAAGCAATGTTTGATTCGTACTACAAAATGTTGTAAATTTCCCCGCGTTTGAGAGATGTTATGTAACCCTGAGATTTCTACGTTTGAAATTCGTATTTTTGGAGCATGCTCAATAGCCAAACTAGTGTGGTCTTAACGAAACGGACATGGAAAGGCGTAGGGCGAAGCGAGCACGTTGTCATTGCCCAAAACTGACGCCTGCGATGTGTGTCTGTACAGGTCTTTTCAAGTTCGTGAGCAATATAACGCGCACAAATTAAAATAAATGTCCAATTAACGTTAAGTAGGTAGAGCAAACACCAAGTACAGTGTTCGCGCAATTCTCATTCGGTCGTATGCAAAGGCTCATGCAAAACCCCTCGCGCTAGCAGACGACCCTCGCTCTCCTAGCGCGACTGCAGCGCTGTGGTGGCGGGTGCGGCGACAGGCCGCCTCCTCCCTACGCGCGCCGCGAGGAGATACGGAACTGAAAAAGTATCTATAAACGTTGCTCAGGCTGGCACGAGAGGTTTACGCGTTTCTTTAGCAGGCGGCTTCTCGTTCGTGTGTTCGACTGCTGCCCTTCGTGTGATAGTCGTAGCGCCGCTGGCAAGTGTACTCGATCGGTCTTGCGGAGTTCCCTTTACGGCCTGCAAGCCCGTTAGCGTGTATCCACACGACGGACTTCTCCGCGGACGATCATTCCGCCGCCCGTCCGGCTGGAAAGCACATCCAGACGACGGACGAAGCGAGTAGACGGACGCGCCGCAGCAAAAAAACATGGCGGCACTGTCTGAAGCGAGAGCTGCCCGCTTCGAATCTTTAAGCTCTTCGTCGCGCATTGCGTGGGCTGTTAGTAGTCCCAAACTGACGATTGTGTCGGCTTCAGGTTTGTGTCCTCAAGCTTCGCCGGCAACGTATTCATGGCAATTTGGTACTGTTTCCAAGCGCCGTACTCGTTTTCTGAGAGCTGTAGGCTTAGCGAGTACCTCCACTGGCAGAACATAAGTTCGGTGATCTGCGATAGCTACCAAATCTCAGAGGTCATAATAATGTGCGAACGCTTGCTTGTTCCTTTTTTCTATAGATGGCGCGAGCAGTCTGAACGTCGAAAAGACATTCATCGCTAGCAAAAGTATTGAAGGTTTTTATGTTTCCGTCTAGGGCGCAGAGTTTCTTTTAAGTTGAAAGTGGAGTTCGAAAGAAAGCGACGTAGCTGCAATGGCTGTTGCATTATCAGAATTAGACTGTGAAGCGCTCTTTCCTGCAAAAAGATCTTGCTGGCAAAAGGACTACATCGCTAACAAGCATCTGGGTATACAACACGAACTGTACGGTGAGCTTTTGGTTAGGGACACCGAAGAATACAGGAGGCTGCTGCGAGTGTCAAGAGAGCAGTTTGTTCAGTTGCTGTCGCTCGTGGGACCTCGCATAGAACGACAGGACCCCGTGATGCGGCGAGCCATATCAGCGGAAACAAGGCTGCAGGTCACGCTACGGTACCTTGCTTCGGGCAAGTGTTGCACGTCTGTGCATTTCTACTCGAAACATTGCTCCTATTTGTTGCATCCGAGACTGTTCAGTTCAACCTACGCGCAAACTTGGAGAGCCTCGCTTTTAGAGCCGGCATTACGTTGTGTGTTGGAAAACGCGTGCAAGGTCTTGAATAGATAGATCTCTGGCAATAATAAAATAAATCTTCATCGGCTAAATTTACGAAACCATACGAGAAAAAGAAAAAGCAGCGCTTGTAGCCAGACCTATAATGGCACCCTCGGCTAAATCTGTTGTGCTATTCCGCGCGAATCCGAATGCGAAAAAGAGCTTGGCATTTTCCGTCCGCGACGTCCGCGGATGCGGCACGGATGGCACAAATCCGTGACGCGGGGTCACGTGATGCGCCGTCCGCGGCGGAAAAGACGGATTCGGTCCGTCGTGTGGATACACCCTTACTGTCGTACTGTGCTGCATCTTGGGTTAATAAACCCGTGTTTGTTGGCATCCTGCCTCGAGTGCCTTTTCTGCCCCGTGCTGCAGAGTCGACGAATCCGGCCGTAGCGCCTTTGTTCGCTGCGGCAGTGGAGAACATCGCGTCCTTTGCCGGTCGCCTCGTAGGGTAAGCGTCTCGCAAACCTATCTCCACATAACTGGCGCCCAACTTGGTTTCGGCATGGCATCAGAGCAGTCCCCCTCGAGGCGCTCGTTCCTGCTCGATCCCGTGGCGACGGACTTGATCTCCTTCGATGCAGACGACGCCGGTAGACGAGGTAAGCTCGCCTCAGCGACCCGCGGCTTTCGGCCACCGGGAGAGATCCCGCCTTTGAGGCCTCCTTTGGTGATGACCGCTCGTATGTGTACTGCAGTCGAAGCCTAGCCAGTTTCGGGTTTTCTCAGCTGTTCGAGACACACGCGGAGTACGTGCTTTCGGGCCCCTCCAATGCGTCGTCTCCGCTCGCTGGCCTTCCTTGTTAGCAGCACAGCTGAGTGACCAAACCGCCGCACCGGAGCGTCCCTACCTAGGCCACATGGTGCTGGCATTCACACGCTCGCTGGCCCGTCGTTGTCAGAGTGTAAAGGGTTGACAATGTCGTCCGCAAGCCAGCTCGCATAGACGACACCGTCGCCGCGTTCTTCGACGATCATTTCCCTCATGCGCTCTTGGGCGACGTTTTCGGCAAATGTGAGCCACCGTGCTCCGTTGTCGATTCGTTTGCCCGTGCATCCGTTGGTTGCGTCGGTGCGGAAACCCTACTCTTCTCTGTGCCGTTTATTGGCCCCTTTGGGTCTGGCGTGCATGGTGGAGAACAGGCGCGCGACCCTCGAACGGCGGCGCCTGCCTCGGAGCCGCTGCACACAACTGCGGCACAGCTCCAGGCAAAACACTGCCTTCCATATCGCGAGCAGCACCGCTGTTTCGTGCGGTGCTTCGCGGTTGGTTGTGCGCTGGGAGAATCGCGCGCACCGACAGCGCTTTGTGCATCTCCGTGGTCTTTCGTTGCCCGTGATTCTCGGTCGCGTCTTTCTCGCGCGCATGGGTATCGTGAATGACTTCCCATGTGAGTGGCCGTAAGACTTTCCAAAAGTTGTGCCGCTCTGCTACCTGGCCAGGCATTAAATGTGACGCTCTTCACTCCACGCGTGGCAATGCGTGAAGTCTCGTGCGGGCAAGCCCCCGGGCTCATGCAGCCGCCCCCAAACCCTTTCGTTGACTGAGCCATAACCTGGCAAGCGCCCCTTTGTTGGACAGCACTGTCAGGCAGGCACCCCTTTTTGGCAAGCCGGATATGCCGGGGGCACTCCTGTCCAGTCCTGCATCGCCCTGTCGTCTCTCTGCGCCTGGCTCTACCGTGCCGCCAGCCTGTTGCTGAACCTGTGGCCTGCTGTTGCCTGGTCCTTCCTGCGAGGGCCTGGTTCCTGCCTTCGGCCCTACAGCCACCTCCACCCTGCCTAACCCACCTGCCAGCTTCGGCAGCCGCCCTCGGCGGCTGGTCCTCCCACTCAAGCTTTGGCCCAGGCCCGAGCGTGGTCGCTCCGGCTTCCGTTCCTGGCTGCCTGCTGTTCCGGCTTGCCGTTCCTGTGTGGCCCCCGTCCCAGCGACTTTCCGCGGATCGCTGCCGCACGCAACTGACAGCCACGCCTCGTACTTTCGCGGCTGCCCGCCCTTGTGCAGTCTTACCCGTTCCTCCTGGGCTGCAGACCTTCTCCCGGCAGTGGGCTCTCGCCGGTGGTGGAACTTTTGGTAGGACGTTTGGTGTGACCATGGCCGACTTATGGACTTGTACCTTCGCGAAGACGACACCCCACTGTTGGACTTTGCCCCGTTGGCCAGCCCCCTTGCGGCTGAGCCGACCTTGCCACTTGGCCTCGGACAGCCTCTTTCACAGGCTGGCCTCGGTATTTAGGAGGGGGGAATGTGGGAATCGAGTGCGGCCTCCCCTTTGGCGCCTCGTTCCCCAGCTAACGCGTGTGCTGGCCCCGCGCGGCTCGAGCGCCGGGAACCGCCGTTATTCGGCGACATGGCTACCGTGGCTACGCCGCCAGGCCTTTCTGCTCGGTACGAGCCATGCGTTAGTCTTCCCCGCGCGAGCTACGCGTTCGAACATGCCCGGAGCATGCTCGCGCCACCCCGTGACCATGCTAGCTCACGTCACTGCGCAACCCCTGTCCTCGTTGGCCGCCAGTGACAACCACCTTCCCCCTTGAGCTCTCTTCTGTGTGACGCTTGCTTGCCCGCGAGAAATGCTCTCAGGCTGGCACGAGAGGTTGACGCGCTGCTCTAGCAGGCGGCTTCTCGTTCGTGTGCTCGACTGCTGCCCTTCGTGTGATGGTCGTAGCGCCGCTGGGAAGCGTACTCGGTCGGTCTTGCGGAGTTCCCTTTACGGCCTGCAAGCCCGTGACTGTCGTACTGTGCTGCATCTTGGGTTAATAAACCCGTGTTGTTTTGGCATCGTGCCTCGAGTGCCTTTTCTGCGCCGCGCTGGAGAGTCGACGAACCCGGCCGTAGCGCCTTTGTTCGCTGCGGCAGTGGAGAACGTCGCGTCCCTTGCCAGTCGCCTCGTAGGGTAAGCGTCTCGCAAACCTATCTCCACAAATGGAAGCCTAAACCTTCAGTGAAAGCTACTAAAGCCAAGGTCACCACGTACCTAGGTGAGCAACTCAGCATTTAAAGTGAATGTGAACTCTTTTGCTCTGTGAAAAACAAGCAAAGCCTTGTAAAATTCTTGCTGGTCAAAGGAAGCCTCAAGCCAATACTTGGAGCAGCTGCATGCACAGCACTAAACATGGTGCTCAAAGTCAGGAACGTTGAAACAGTAGGAGAGCCTTGTCCTCCAACTTCTCTGCAGCTTGAAGCAGTGCTTCAAGAATTTTCTGACGTGTTCAAAGTCATTGGCAGGCTTCCAGGAGAGTACAGCATACACCTCCAGCAAGCCGCAAAGCCTACAGTTACTGCCCCTCGTCGTGTGCCTTGTGCACTAGAAAAGACAGTAAAAGCTGAACTCGAAGGATTGGATAAAATGGCATAATAATGCGTGTTACAGAACCGACAGACTGGGTGCATCCCATCGTTATTATTACCAAAAAGATGGAAGTGTACGAATATGTCTAGATCCCAGGAACTTGAATGCAGTCGTGAAGCGACACCACTATCGCATTCCAGTTGCAGAGGAACTGTTTGCACGACTCAGTGGGTGTACGGTGTTTTCTGTTTTGGATGCCAAGAGCGCATTTTGGCAGCTAGCACTTGACGAGCGCAGTTCGTACCTATGCGCATTTGCCACTCAATGGGGACGCTATAGGTTCCTCCGGGTACCATTTAGCCTCAACATAGCCCTGAACTTTTTCAGCAAGCCATTGACAGTATCTTTGAACGTCAAGCTCTTGTAACGCCATACTTTGACGACATTTTGATTGCATTCAGAACACTTGATAAACATGTTCACTTGCGTAAAGTGCTTAGCATAGCACGAGCTAACAACCTCAAGCTGAACTATAACAAGCTCAAGCTGGGTTTGCCATCAGTCACCTACCTGGGACATCAGTTGACACGGCAAGGCATCACACCTGATTCCAGCAAAGTTAAGGCCATCAACGCTATACCAGCACCAACCAGCAAAGCGGAGCTTCTTCGCTTCCTGGGCATGGCGACATACTTAAGGAAGTTTGTCCCTAATTTCTCGACAAAGACACAGCCCCTTCGAGAACTTCTCAAATCTGATGTTGCATGGCACTGGACTCAAAATATGTCCGATGCATTCAACGAGATCAAGAGCAAGCTGACAACAGCACCAGTCTTGCACTACTTTGACCCTGCACAGTCTATTGCCATATCCACAGACGCAAGTTCCTATGGAATCGGCAGTGTCCTCCTTCAGAATGGACACCCAGTAGCCTATGCATCTGCAGCACTCTCACCAGCACAGCAGCGTTATGCGCAAATTGAAAAGGAACTGTTAGCTGTAGTGCTTGCCTGTGAACATTTTCACTATTATATCTGTGGTCGCAGCATTGTCGTTGAGACTGACCACAAACCTCTTATCGGCCTTCAGTCTAAGGACTTCCACAAGATCTCACCCAGGCTACAACGCCTACTACTTCGACTTCAGCGCTACAGTGTGAAGTTAGTGTATGTACCTGGTAAATATTTGACTGTTGCAGACGCACTGTCTGGCGCGCCTGATCCAGCAGAGACAATCAAGACGTCAGACCAAGAGTATCAGGTCCTAGCCCGTACATTGGTGCAAGCTTCAACTCCAAAGCTAGCAGAGATAAGAAACTGCACAGCTGCCGATAGCACACTCCAATGTGTAGCCTCGTACATCCAGAAAGGCTGGCCCGACAAGATCTCAAAAGTTCCCACACCAGTAAAGCCCTACTACTCAATCAGAAGGGAACTGTATGCAACTGATGGCTTTCTGTGCTGTGGTAAACGACTTGTTGTGCCCGCGGCTTGTCAAAAAGAAGTGCTCTCAAGGCTCCACCTGACCCATCGAGGCATCGTCTCATGTAAGAATACAGCTCGCCAGAGTGTCTACTGGCCTGGAATAAGCCAGGACATTGAACAGATAACTAACTGTGAGGTCTGCCATCGCCATCAGCGGGCTAACCAGCGAGAGCCACTCCTTGACAGAGAACTACCAACACGACCTTGGGAAAAAGTTGGAATGGATTTTTTTCACCACAATGGTGTCACATATCTGCTTTTAGTGGACTACTATTCTAAGTACGTGGAGGTTAAGAAAATGCCTTCAGCATCAGCCTCATCAGTCATCACAGTGCTTAAAGGGACACTAAAGGGAAACAATGAATTGGTTTAGATTGATAAAGTGTGGTCGGAGAACTCTTGTGTGGTTTATTTCACCACCATAGGTTTATTACTAGAGGAGAAAACCAAGTTCAAAGTTTCGTTTTTAAATTTCGCGCCGAACTTTGTAATTCGTGACGTAAAAGACTTCAAAGAGCATTTAACGTATTTTGGCGCCACTGGCTCGACGAAATTTCCACAAAATCGTTATGTCAAGTCTCTGGCCCCCTCAGACGACAATGTACTTCGATTTAACCTACTAGGAACTACGTAGGTCCAAGCAGGCGCCGTCAAAAATATGTGATGTCACGGCAAATGGTGCGGGAATTCCAAGGTGGCGTCGCCACCTGTATTTTCTTTTTGCGCGTTTTCTCGCTTATTAAACGTCTTCTCGCAGCAAGCGTGGTGTTTTTGGTATCGTGGAAGACTACTTTACTAATGATAGAAAAATCGTTTTGCTCTTTAGTGTCCCTTTAAAGGGACACTAAAGGCAAATATTAAGTCGACGTTGATTGTTGAAATAGCGGTCCAGAAACCTCGTAGCGCTGCTTTTGTGCCAAGGAAGTGCTTATTTTGAAATAAAATCACGTTTTTAGTGGTCCGCATCGCGTTAGCGCGCTTCAAATCTCCCGCCTGAAAATACGACTCTCATACGTCACTGCTGCCGTGCCCAACGTTGCCCGCTTTTACTGCGCGGCCGCCGACACTCAGCCGAGCGGAAGTAGCGGGACCCACAGTAGCAACAACGGCGCTGCGGCAAAGACTTGCTCGGATGGGCACATTCAAAGTCGTCACCAAGTTGCGGTTGGTCTCGTAATCCTCAGTACGAAAATACAGCGAGCACACACGCAGAGGTTTTGACTGTTTAGCACACTGGCGCAACGGCATGACACTAAGCCACTTCGAGCGTAAGTGTTCATTCCGCGGCACCCAGTGAAAAGACACACCGGTTTCCTTGCTGCAGCACTGGCGTTGTGCACCATTCGGGCATCCGGCAATATCACACGCATGCGGAATTTTGTCGAACTTTCTGTCAGAGCGACTTTCACGAGCGCGCAAAACACGCACGGCAGTACGCAATCCCGAAACTACCACTGAGACGGGCGAGGCACAGTTCGGCGAAAACGGAACCTTTGAACCACGCGCGCCGTTCCCCATGGCAACGCCACGGAGGTTTTGTTTTCGATGAATCAAGCAGAAACGAACAAACAGCATTTTATTACGTCTTTTGATGCTCGGATTGTTCTTTTTTTACTGCTGCTAGTTTGATTACTAGTGATTCATTGTAGGCCGACTTCCCTACGTCATCGGGATCACTTCGAAAATGTCCCGCTCGTGGCGCTCATCATGTGATACATTTAGCTTAATTTCTCGGTAAGTAGGGCACTGCTGTTGATAATATTGCCGTTTTAGAAGTTGTCATAGATTGGGCTTTCACTCTGACATAAATTGTTATTTGCCTTTAGTGTCCCTTTAAGGATCTATGCACGCTTTGGCATACCCTCAGAATTTGTGAGTGATCAAGGCCCTTCATTGATTCAGCCGACTTCAGAAACTTCAACAAGGAATGGGACATCGTCCACAAGCCCACATCACTTCTTTTTTCCTTGCTCAAACGGGCAAGTGGAAAGAACTGTTCAAACCATCAAAGCAACATTGACAAAATCGCTGTCTGAAGGCAAGGAACTCGCACTGGTACTAATGAACCACAGAGCAACTCCAATGAGTGGCCTTCTTTCTCCAGCAGAAATGCTTATGGGAAGAAGGATAAGAACGTTTATTCCAGCCCATCCCAGCACTTTGTTACCGCACTACCCACACACGGTGCTCCAAAGAAACCTTCAGTCAAGGCAGCAGGCACAGCGTAAGCACGCAGACCAGCATGCTCGACAGCTGTTTCCGTTGACTAAGAATATGCCAGTCTGGTTTTGGCATGGAAAGAAATGGGAGAAAGCAGTCGTAACACAGGTAGGCCCAGGGCCACGGAGATATACTGTCACAGCAGCCAATGGTCAAGTGTACAGGCGCAACCGACACCACCTACGAGTGCGGCATCACCCAAGTGACCACCAGTCAACACCTGAAGACTACTATCCTCTTCAGACATCTAAAGAAAATGAGCCGCAGCGCTCCTCACACCCAAGATCTCTGCCTGACCGTCCTTCAGACGCAAGAACGGTGCCACCGCAAGCATTCCCGAAAAAGACACGCTCGGGAAGGCCAGTGAGAATCCCTTCATGATTCCTCATGTGATCAAACTTTGTTTCGTTTTCTTTTTGTCAGTACTTGTGTGGCGGCGTGTTATGTAATAACTAGCGCCCCCTACCCCTCTAGTCCCATGTACTTAATAAACGCCACTCCCAGCACGGAGCAGGCCAGTATACATTACGCTCAACATGGCGTCCGTTGTCTCTCGTCTCAATCTCGCCCAATCTTTATAATCGCAAGCCATCCAGATACAACAGGAAGTGCTGTCGCCAAGGGACCGCTGCTTTGCAACTTGGTCAGTGACGAAGATGCGATGGCCTCAAGTTTGGCCACTCGCAGCCATGCCTACGAGCTGCCGTTGGCGTTTCCCTCATGCCCAGTGGAGCAGGGTGGTCGACATTGTCGGGCTCTGTTGCAGAAGCGTCGATGGTAGTAACACCGGCCGTCGTCGCCAAGCTGCTGCGACGAGGCGGTGTTACGGTCACGGCTTTGCGAATGGTAGCATTGGCACATCGGAAGTTGTTCATCCAGGCGTCTTTGAAAAGAGCTGAGCTGTCGATCGATATTGTCGATATGGCGCGCAAGCCCTGTGGTGTTCAGTGGTGCGGCAACAGCCTAGGCAGTTGGTGACAACTGCGGCAAAGAGACCTCGATGACGCGATCAGCGATCTCGGCAAGTTGGTCCAGAGGTAGCATAAGCTGAGCTTGTAGAATTGCCTGGACGTGCGGTGAAAGTTTTTGGAGCCAAAGTGCTCGCAGAAAAGAATCCTGGACTTCCATGTTGCCCGCGAGAGCACGCATGTGGCGCAGGAGCTGCGAAGATTTGCGCTCGGCAAGTTCTGCGGACTGAAGTTGTCACACCTTCTGGTTTTCCGAGTGACAGGCGGCGGATGGATTCAGTCTTGGGGTTTTTGTAAAGGTTGGCCGTTGGTGGGTTGGCAAGGATATCCCGGACCTCATTTGCGTTGCGGGCGTCCATATGGGCGATGGCGTAATCGTAGCGGGTCCGGTCTTGTGGGATGTGCGCCAGGGAGAACTGGGCCTTCACTTGGTCGAACCATACCTCGGGTGAATCCGCCCAAAACGGCGGAAGCTTGAATGCCACATGTCAGACGTCGTGTGGAGCCGCGTGCGGGATGCCGTGCTCAGGGGCTCTGTCGTCCTCAGCGGAGTCGGCAGGCTCGGCCAGGGTTGCGGAGGCCTCGCCAAAATGCTGCTATTGCTGGGCCTGCAGTTCCTGTTTAAGTTGTACTTGTTCGCGAAGAGCGGCAAGGGCTTCCAGGTTGACCATGGAGGTGCGGTATATGTTTGTTGTCCGGGTCGCCAAATGTGGGATGTCGAGTCTACCGAAGGACGAATCCCAACATGAAAACGTAACAATTGTTGATTCGATTAGCAGCAACAGCGGGCGAGCATACCGACGCTACGCTCGTCCGGGTAACAAAAAAATAATCCTTTTCCAAGTGGCGCAGCCTGTTTTTTCTAGCCACCGCCGCTGACGTATACCTCGGGTGACGCTGCGGTGGCACTGTGGTTTATCGGAAAGCAGTGCAGGGTGTGTAGCCGTGTTACACCGAGCTGAATGATAGCGAGGCAGAGGCTGCGCAGGAATATGCCCAGTGTGTCGCCACAGATTCATTGTTAGTAGCGCGATTCGACGAGCAGCTAGAAGAGGCCACACCCCATTATCCCCCCCGGCCTCGAAAGATTTCTGCGCCTAGCGTGGTTTTGCACTGCCTCGGGGATAGGAGGTATGGCAAGCTTTGTGCGCCTCACGTGCCTCCGGGGTCTGTCCACCTATGACCAAGCGACGATGCCATAGGATGATGTCATCGTTGGACGTCACATTGTGATGCCACAGTGACTTCACTATGACTTCATGACGTCACAAATCCTGTCTATCTGTGACTTCACGACGTCGTTATATCATGATTTTTCTACTCGCGTTTACGCCGATGGTCACTTTTCGTGTTTGATGAGGCATCTAAGGCTTTCGCCTTAACTGCAACTGACCGCCGTCGCAAAATTTAAAAGCCCCTCCACACAACGAACGAATGGGTGACGACGAAAAGGGAAAATACTATCCACAAACCAACAACAACAACAACAACGCTAGCACAGGGATGTGTAACGTAATATCTCGTCTCTGCCCTATGCTGGTAACATGTGAAATGGGACAGTTCCCATTTAATTCAAAGGAATATTTAGCTTTCGGTTCTCTTTAGGAATGTAAGCCTCGGATATGTCATGCGGATCGTCTACATTTTTCGCTGATCGATGACGAGCAAAATGTGGAAATTACCCTATGTCTTATAAGAAAACCAGGGTTGCCAATGGTGGCTACTTTTCGCCAAATTGGCGAATTTGAGAGGCCCGTGGCGACCTAAAATTACGAATGGCGACATGGCGAATTTTTGGCGATTTTTGGCTTATGTCTCCACTGAGTTATGCAACCTGAGCTCAGTGTCTTCCCAACGATTGAGCGGCAACATTCTCTGTATTTTTCTTGGGTTTAGACCCACGAGTAGTATGTGCATATTACGCGTCATTCGGTATGTCCGTCCTGTAACTCGTGTGTATCTCCTCAATTCATCTAGATGCAGGAGGTACTGGAATGTCCCTCAGCGACATTCTAGCAAAATGTAAGTCAGCGGACCGCCTTGCAAACCGCGAGGGGGCAGTGTTTGACTATAAGTTTATGGCTTTAGGTGCTTTAAAGGGACACTAAAGGCAAATAACAATTTATGTCAGAGTGAAAGCTCAATGTATGACAACTTCTAAAACTGCAATATTATCAACAGCAGTGCCCTACTTACGGAGAAATTAAGCTAAATGTATCACATGATGAGCGCCACGAGTGGGACATTTTCGAAGTGATCCCGATGCCGTATGAGAGTCTGCCTACAATAAATCACTAGTAATCAAACTAGCAGCAATAAAAAAAGAGCCTTCCGTGCATCAAAAGACGTAATAAAATGCTCTTTGTTCGTTTCCGTTTGATTCATGGAAAAAAGAACCTCTGTGGCGTTGCCATGGGGAACGCCGCGCGTGGTTCAAAGGTTCCGTTTTCGCCGAACTGCGCTTCGCCCGGCGCCCTGCTTCGCTCACGCGGTCGCGTCTCAGTGGTAGTTTCGGTATCGCTTACTGCCGCGTGTGTTTTGCGCGCTCGTGAAAGTCGCTCTGACAGGAAGTTCGACAAAATGCCGCATGCAACGACGCCGGTACTACGAGCCCTCAGCAGCATACCGCGTTCACCGGGGCTCAAGTCGCTGAATTGGAGCCCAGCGTCGCGAGCCAATGTGTCGTTGTATCCATTGCGGCGATTGCGCCAAGCTTCGATGGCTTCGATGGCCGTTGTTGCTGCTGTGGGTCCCGCTACTTTCTCTCTGCTGCTACTAGTGTCGGCGGCCGCGCAGTAAAGGCTGGCAACGTTGGGCACAGCAGCAGTGACGTATGAAAGTCGGATTTCAGGCGGGTGATTTGAAGTGCGCTAACGCGATGCGGACCACTAAAACGCGATTTTATTTCAAAATAAGCACTTCCTTGGCATAAAAGTAGCACTACGAGGTTTCCGGACCGCTTTTTCAACAATCAACGTCGACTTAATATTTGCCTTTAGGGTCCCTTCAAGCTTCTCTAAAGTTTCGCTTCTGAAGGGGCTAGACGACGGGTTGGCCGCCTGTTCCGGCCATGTCTTCCGCCAAAGCTCCAACTGTTCTGAATAGCTTGGCGACTTATTCACTGTTGCAGTACCCCCAATTCAGCTCGTAAAGACTGTTTTGGAATAGCGAAGAGAGGCGGATACGCGGCTATTCGTGCAATAAAAAATATTTATTGAGGCATTTTCTACTGTTCTCGGTGAGCGTGTGCAATGAAAACAATTGCTATGTAACGTTTTACACTGTCTACCTGATCATTAATATCGCATCAGATTGCCGCGTGTAGATATACGAGGGGCGTTCAATAAAGATTTCCCCTGACCCACTTCCTGTGGACGGAGAGCAACGAAACTTTGCAGATTTATTAGTCCTTCTCTACATAGGTCACACCCCGGGACACACACTTCTCCCATCTTTTTATGCAACTATAAACACCTCACTTGTAGAAGTCGACAGGTTGCTCCAAAAGCCATGTTGTAACTTCAGAAATCTGAGTCTCATCATCTGGAAAATGCTTGCCCTTCAAATATGACTTCAATGTTGGAACGAGGTGGAAGTCCGATGGTGTGAGGTCGGGTGAATAAGGGGAATGCGGTAGAATTTCAAAGCCGCAGGAGCGTGCTTCCGTCTGGTCAACATGTGAGTTGTGAACTGGGGTATGGTCTCGCAGAAGGCGGACGCCTTTGGTGAGCATGCCACGTCTCTTGTTTTTGATGGTCTCTCGCAAGTTCCGCAGCAGTGAAGCATAGTTTTCCCCAGTAATCGTGGCACCCTTTGCTAGGAAATCCATCAAGACTACTCCGTGCTGGTCCCAAAAGACTGTGAGCATGACCTTGCCCGTCGACGGCTGGGTGCGTGCTTTCTTTGGAGGCGGTGAGTCCAAGTGCTTCCATTGCATCGACTGGACTTTAGTCTCCGGATCATAGTGATGGACCCAGCATTCATCCTGTGTAATCAGTCTGTTGAAAAAGTCCTGCTGGTTTCCATGGCACATGGTCAAAAGAGCCTGGGAGCATTCGACTCGTACCTGCTTTTGGAAAGGTGTGAGCAGCCGGCGAACCCAGCGATCGGATACCTTACGCATGTGAAGATGGTCCTGAATGATTTTTTCCATGGAGCCCACGCTAATCTTGATATGTTGGGCTAGGTCTCGAACGCTAATGCGGCGATTTTCCAAAATCGCGGCCTTCACTTGCTGGATGGCGTGTTCATTGACAGCGTAGTGGGGTCGCCCTGCAATCGGAGCCGCTTCCACGGAAATCAGACCATATTTGAATTGGCGATGCCAGTTATTCACTACACCATATGATGGGGAATCCTCCCCATAAACCTCTTTTATCTCATCGAACGTCTCCCTTGGAGTGCGGCCTTTCAAGTACGGGAACTTGACTGCTGCTCTGTATTCCACTGCATCCATTATCACACCACACACCACTTCAGCACCTCTAAAAGAAAGACCGTTATTAGTTTAGAGTTGCAAATTGGCACGTGACCTACAGTGACTTATCTCATTACACATGCGCAGTTTCAGCATTCTGCAATAAATGGAAGTTAGTCAGGGGAAATCTTTATTGAACGCCCCTCGTAGGTGACTATAAGAAAGGGTCAGTGGCGTCTGATATCATATTAGTTCACACTGAAAAGGTGTAAGACTCACTAATGATCGGTTCCTGTAAGAATGCTGTCGTGTTACCTTTAATAAACCTTTTAATACTTTTAATTCATATAAGGGTACGTAAAGCTGTCTACAAACAACGCTTTCACGGTTTTCGCCCAAGGTTTACCACACCTTTACCTTTGAAACGAGCGGACAGGGATGGAACGATATCATGAGCGTTTCATTCATCCACCCTTGCGCCACCACGCACGTCTTGCGGCTAGTCGGCGAAGTAGCACTATGCACTCCCATGTTGAAGCGGGCGAAACGACTGGCATTGAGAAACGTCAACATAATTTCAGGGTCTTGGATGGTACTGTATTCTACGGCGCTATACTTGAGTGGAAACTTTTATTACTAGGTATGCCGCACATATCTAGAATGGCGACTTCTTTGGCGACATTTGTAAAAAAATGGCGACTTTTGGCGACTTTTTGCTCTTCGTTTGGCGACATTTACTCGAAAGTCAGTGGCAACCCTGAAGAAAACCGTATTACCGTCCTACTACCGTACGCTACTCGAAAAATTCTGAAAATGCCCTACAAGCAGGGTAATTACCCCACGGTTGGCAGCCCTGCTCCCAACGCACGAGGTGTATTGGACGCGTTCGACACGATTCGGACTTTCTTAGCGCCTCACGATGATGATGTTGCGATGGACCACTTTCTGTGCAGCGAAGAAAGATGTATGCGCTTGCTGCATGGCAAAGGCTGACAAGCCAAGCTAACAGGCTTTTGGCAATAAACTTTCGTTTTCTGGTCCTTGCTTGTATAATGTGTGATGATGTAGGTAGGTGGCAGGGTTGCCACTGACTTTCGAGTAAATGTCGCCAAACGAAGAGCAAAAAGTCGCCAAAAGTCGCCATTTTTTTTACAAATGTCGCCAAAGAAGTCGCCATTCTAGATATGTGCGGCATACCTAGTAATAAAAGTTTCCACTCACGTATAGCCCCGTAGAATACAGTACCATCCAAGACCCTGAAATTATGTTGACGTTTCTCAATGCCAGTCGTTTCGCCCGCTTCAACATGGGAGTGCATAGTGCTACTTCGCCGACTAGCCGCAAGACGTGCGTGGTGGCGCAAGGGTGGATGAATGAAACGCTCATGATATCGTTCCATCCCTGTCCGCTCGTTTCAAAGGTAAAGGTGTGGTAAACCTTGGGCGAAAACCGTGAAAGCGTTGTTTGTAGACAGCTTTACGTACCCTTATATGAATTAAAAGTATTAAAAGGTTTATTAAAGGTAACACGACAGCATTCTTACAGGAACCGATCATTAGTGAGTCTTACACCTTTTCAGTGTGAACTAATATGATATCAGACGCCACTGACCCTTTCTTATAGTCACCTATATCTACACGCGGCAATCTGGTGCGTTATTAATGATCAGGTAGACAGTGTAAAACGTTACATAGCAATTGTTTTCATTGCACACGCTCACCGAGAACAGTAGAAAATGCCTCAATAAATATTTTTTATTGCACGAATAGCCGCGTATCCGCCTCTCTTCGCTATTCCAAAACAGTCTTTACGAGCTGAATTGGGGGTACTGCAACAGTGAATAAGTCGCCAAGCTATTCAGAACAGTTGGAGCTTTGGCGGAAGACATGGTCGGAACAGGCGGCCAACCCGTCGTCTAGCCCCTTCAGAAGCGAAACTTTAGAGAAGCTTAAAGGGACACTAAAGGCAAATAGTAAGTCGACGTTGATTGTTGAAATAGCGGTCCGGAAACCTCGTAGTGCTACTTTTATGCCAAGGAAGTGCTTATTTTGAAATAAAATCGCGTTTTAGTGGTGCGCATCGCGTTAGCGCACTTCAAATCACCCGCCTGAAATCCGACTTTCATACGTCACTGCTGCCGTGCCCAACGTTGCCAGCCTTTACTGCGCGGCCGCCGACACTAGTAGCAGCAGAGAGAAAGTAGCGGGACCCACAGCAGCAACAACGGCCATCGAAGCCATCGAAGCTTGGCGCAATCGTCGCAATGGATACAACGACACATTGGCTCGCGACGCTGGGCTCCAATTCAGCGACTTGAGCCCCGGTGAACGCGGTATGCTGCTGAGGGCTCGTAGTACCGGCGTCGTTGCATGCGGCATTTTGTCGAACTTCCTGTCAGAGCGACTTTCACGAGCGCGCAAAACACACGCGGCAGTAAGCGATACCGAAACTACCACTGAGACGCGACCGCGTGAGCGAAGCAGGGCGCCGGGCGAAGCGCAGTTCGGCGAAAACGGAACCTTTGAACCACGCGCGCCGTTCCCCATGGCAACGCCACAGAGGTTCTTTTTTCCATGAATCAAACGGAAACGAACAAAGAGCATTTTATTACGTCTTTTGATGCACGGAAGGCTCTTTTTTTATTGCTGCTAGTTTGATTACTAGTGATTTATTGTAGGCAGACTCTCATACGGCATCGGGATCACTTCGAAAATGTCCCACTCGTGGCGCTCATCATGTGATACATTTAGCTTAATTTCTCCGTAAGTAGGGCACTGCTGTTGATAATATTGCGGTTTTAGAAGTTGTCATACATTGAGCTTTCACTCTGACATAAATTGTTATTTGCCTTTAGTGTCCCTTTAAAGCACCTAAAGCCATAAACTTATAGTCAAACACTGCCCCCTCGCGGTTTGCAAGGCGGTCCGCTGACTTACATTTTGCTAGAATGTCGCTGAGGGACATTCCAGTACCTCCTGCATCTAGATGAATTGAGGAGATACACACGAGTTACAGGACGGACATACCGAATGACGCGTAATATGCACATACTACTCGTGGGCCTAAACCCAAGAAAAATACAGAGAATGTTGCCGCCCAATCGTTGGGAAGACACTGAGCTTAGGTTGCATAACTCAGTGGAGACATAAGCCGAAAATCGCCAAAAATTCGCCATGTCGCCATTCGTAAGTTTAGGTCGCCACGGGCCTCTCAAATTCGCCAATTTGGCGAAAAGTAGCCACCATTGGCAACCCTGGTAGGTGGGTAAGTGAATAGGTGGGTGGGCGGGCGGGCGGGCAGGCAGGCATGCACGGTCAGTCGCAGAAGTTCGCTAAGAAATTCTTCGCATTTATTTCTTTTTGTGCAACCCTTTTATAACAATCACCGCTTATAACAATAACAGTGAAATTTCCATGGCACTTGAATATTGGTATAAGTGGGTTCGACTGTATTTAAACTAAGAAAAATGGCGTTTGCCTAACTTGTAATGGTCATTGAAAAAATAAAGTTCTGGTGTACTATGAACAATGCCTTTCAGGTTCATTCATATTCTTTGCATCAGCTTTCTTTAGCGTTCTTGGTACAACTGAACTGTACAAGATTATTGAAAAAAAAATAGTTTTAGAACTTGAACCATTTTGGCAAATTTCGCCTGACTGGTATTGCAAACCCTGAATTAAACTTTTTTTAGATGAAGGCTTGTTGCATAACACAATGTTTGCTATTTGTTATTGTGTACTGTGTGGCCTGTGTTTGTGAATGTTAAAGGGGCCCTGCAACACTTTTCCAAGTAGCCATGCAGTGGCTTCACTAAAGGAATTTATTGCCTCATGGATCGACCGCCACGAAAATTTTTAGAATCCGTTTTCTTTCTTCACATTTACATCACATTTACTACTAATTACATCCCCTATGCTTTCCTTGGCATTATTGTCTGTTAGTGCTCATTAATACTGTGTATAACAAAGAAAAAGGAGCCCTCAAAATTTCCACTTCTTTCCTTCATTCGTAGCGAGGGTCTCGTTCTGGCAGACTTGATGCTTCAGGTAGTATGCGAGGGATTATTGGTCAGCTGCCAGCTCGTAATAAGTTCACATGCTACGTGACGCCAACAGGCACAAGAAGAGTGTTCCACACTCGCCGTCATGGCTACTGGCGGCGCTGACTAACGCTCCCACGTTTAAATGCACATATATACCCCATAAAGTGGACGGGGGGATGGCCGCCGCGGTAGCTCAGTTGGTAGAGCATCGGACGCGTTATTCGAAGGTCGCAGGTTCGGTCCCTGCACGCGGCAAGTTACCTTTCCGTCCACTTTTCTTTCTTCACATTTACATTACGTTTACTACTAATTACACCCCCTATACTTTCCTTGGCATTATTGCCTGTTAGTGCTCATTAATAGAATCCGTCCAGTTACTCCAGTACGAGCGGAGTTACAAAGATTTGTCGCACACTGTAATTGCTTCCTCTCTTTCGTCCCGACGAACGCGCTGGAAGCTAAGCAGGGAGGGTTGGCACAGGGGGGGAGAATGTACGTCACGTGCGCCTCGTGACCTTGAGCACTTTTTTTTCTGCAAACGCGTGGCGTACTTTCAGTGCGATCGCGTGGGCAAGTGGCGGCCTCTTGCGGCGGCCGCAGTAACTACTGAGCGCGCCATGTTCAAATCAGCCAGTGGCGTGGAACTTGAGTCAGTGACGCATTGATGAACTGGACTCCACGATGGCGGCTTTGATGACAAACAAGTTGAGTCTATGTGAAAAAACGCGGCAGGAACGTCTCTGTGCGTGAATAATGAAAGAATCTGCATGTGATGTAACGTGAATGTGACATCGGAAACGTCGCGTACACACATGCTGGTGCTCCAACACGGCGCTTTCTGTGGCGTCAGTGCAAGCCATCTATTGTGGTATCTGTTGTCACATGCCTAATAGTCGCAGCTGTGGCCAGCCTGCGGAGAGAGATGAAAGCGTTGCGATAGGAAGGCTAGGCGGATGCAACACTTGAAAGGGATCATTGCGACATGTTGCATTAAGTGCAAAGTGCAACCTCTTCCGAGTACAGGTGAAAGCGAGTGGACACCTCGGGCCACTGGCCCCCAAGAATAGCTTCCTTTACCATAGTAATGGGACAAAGGTGGAAGCAGCACACCTTTCCTGCCAAAGAAAATAGTACAGATGGTGAACAAATTAAGGCCCGAACACACTAGCAGAAAAATGCGAGCCTCCAGAGCTGTCGCGCGGCAGCATTCTCATGTAGCGAGAGGGATGGGTCCATGCACGATTCCTTGCAGCGCGCCACAGGCCACTTTCAGAGGAGAGCAATTAGGGGGCCACCTCCCTCCAGGAAGACTGAACAGGAGGCGGGATTTGCACGCTGTCATGTGACTGCCGCAGCATTTCTCCGCCGGCGGCTCGCCCCGTGCATTTTTAGATGCGAAGCATCTCTTGCTCGGGGGTATGTCCCGCGGTGGGCTAGTCCGCACTCAGGCAAACCGGCCGAGCGGGTTTCCTCTGGGCTGCTGTTTGCAGGAGAGTCGGCGGGGGAGCAGGAGGGCGGCGCGGTGTGCTTCCAGCGAGGGGGGACGTCTGAGGCGGGGGAGACCCGCGGCTGCTTGTCTCACTCTCCTGCTGTGGGGGTGCGAACGGGTTTTAAAGACGATAGTCTTTCTTGGGGAGCTTAAAGGCAGAAATTTTGGTCTGTCTGTCACCCGATTCAGCCACCCGGCCAAAGTTGAACCACTTTCCAAACGCCCAGCCATCTTGAACTGGTGGCTAGGTTCATACTTGTGTACATTGTCGATCAAAAAGCAAACACTACGCATATCTGAGGCGCAACATCACTAGGTAAGTATTAGGTGGTGTGTTCCTTTAATAGAAAATACATATATACGTAATTCTAAAGACCCTAGTTTCTTAAGCTCGCTGAAAATGCCACGCTATGCACGCCGGCGAAAGCCCTCTGCCACGGAGAAAGGAAAGAACCTCCTCCGTGCCCTCTGCACAACATGGCCTCCGAGATGGCGGGCGCGAAACCCGCCGTGCGCCCGCCATCTCGGAGGCCATGTGCACAAACTCATGTTTCCTGACGTATTGCCAGCTGGCGCCCATATCTAATCTATCGTCTTTCGGCGACATTTGCAGCGAAGCACGCAGATACGTGGCCAATTTTCTGTCCTGCTGTGTACAGCATTCCTCCCGGTTGCTGCTGCTTGCAGGCTCCAGAAGCGGGTTTGGAGGAGAGAGTTTCTGGCTCTCTGGGTGCCTTTGCGACAAGGCTGGCGGCGAGATGGCCGCGTTTGTTTGCTGGGCCGACTTTCCTGACAGGGATTAAGGAGGGGTAGTGGGGAGTGCTGTCATGGCGCTCGCCTGACCCTTCCTGGCTTTGCCTGACTGTGGTGCGTTCATCGGGGCGGTCAGAGCCCTGGCGGCCTTTCGGGTGCGTGTGCGGTACGCATGCGCAACTATCCTCCTTCCCTCTCTCCAACAGCTGCGCGTTACTCTCTCCACTTCTCTACCAGCCCCTGCTTGCGCTTCCCCTACGTTCTCGCTTCTGCTATCGCGGCGCAAGCGCTACTCTCCTCCTCTAAGCGGGTGCAGCGCGAATTTCAAGATCCACCCACTGCACCGCTGAAGTGAACCTCACGGTTAACTTCAGCGACCAGGTAGCATGCCCGAGGTCGGTAGCATGCCCAACGAACGCCAACGGAACGCGACCGTGCAAGCGCTCCGGCTTTGCATCGCCTCATGGTCCCCTTTAGCGGGACATGGTGTAATTTTCTCTAGGGTGTTTGGGCCTTAAGGCGGTGTAAGACTGAGGCGAGAGGTGAATGGAACGAGCACCTGATTGGTGGGTTGTGTACATTTTGGTGACAGCAATTTTGTGAAGGTTCACAAGAGAGAGAGAGAAGGAATGTAGGAAAGGCAGGGAGGTTGACTAGACAATGCGTCCAGTTTGCTACCCTACACATTGGGAGGGGGGAAAAGAGGAGTAAAAGAGAGAGAGAGAGAGAGAATGATTGACACATGTCACATCACACACACAGTGCCGAGTTTCACATGCGGTCGAAAGCATGGCCTTAACTAGTACACCTTGATGCTAGTACCTTTATTACAACTGAGAATGTGTAATGCATCATCAATATTCCTAAGCTCTTGAATGTCGGTTAAATAATCTGTGAATATATTGCCTGCAGGCAGAAATGGTAGCCTGCACAGCCTGGTCAGTGGCTTTAGTTCCATTAACTGAGCAATGGCTTCCAGAGATATGTATCAGTGTTGACCACAGGTACCCGGTCACTTTTGATATTAACGAGTGATATAGTGTGTTTATGCATCAGTCATTCAAGATCATGGTACATGGTTATCAGCAGGTTAATGTAGCTTGTCATGTGTACCTCTTGCAGGGACCCATGTGGATAAAGAACATCACGGAGTTCAAAAGGAGCCTGGGTTTGTACCCATTACCGAAGGCATGTATCAATGTGCAACCACCTCAGACTGGAGCTAAATCAAAGTTATAGGCAGTGATAAAAGGAATTTGCAAAAATATGGGAAGATTTTTGCCAATAAAGAAAAAGGTTGTTGTGCTTTGATATTGTGTTTACATGCTTTTTATGTGTGTGTAGCACAGATACAGTTTGCCAATAAGAAATACCAGGAAAGGTTTGTTGGCACCATTCCAAATGTGCTGTTTGGTTTCAGTATCAACACTGAATAATAGTACCACATAGACATGCCCACATTAAAGGACCATTAAAGTACACAAACCAAATTGCCTCATTTCCATGACAATGCACAAAAGAGCCAATGGTGCTCATAGATTTCAATGTCTCAGTGGCCATTGAGGGCATGTGTGAATGGAATATGATAGGTACAGTACGGTCCACTGTTAAAGGGAACACTAAAATGAGCACCTTTCTTTTTGACGGCCCTCTAACAGCAAGTGGACAGGGAAACATTGTTCATGCATAACACGAATCTGTCAAAAAGAGGCAGAACTTTCGACCGCTAGTTGTTTTATGCAAATATAAGCCACTATGTTTTTGCAAGAGAGCGAAATTCAAACATGCCCTGCACGTAAGTGAACCCTTTAACAGTGAACCCGTCTGTACATGCCAGCATTCAGATCACAGGTTGGTGAGGGCGAGGATAGCCCTTAATCTGAGAACTAGGGTAAAATTAACCACTAAAAATACAAGGCAACCTAGATGTAGTAAGAATAAAATAAGCATTTAGGATTGCGTTTGAGGACAAATATGAAGCTTTAGGACGAGGAAAATCCTGTCACTGAGGGAATGTACGAAACAGTAACTGTACTGATCTCTGAAGCAGCAATCAAAGTTGCAGGTAAAGCGCCAAGGCAAGGAGTAAGCGAACTTTCCCAATCCACGAAAAACTTAATAAAGAAACGGCAACACATGAAAGTGACTAACTTGAGATCTAAAATAGAGTTCACTGAGCTAACAAAGCTGATCAAGAAGAAGAAAGTTGGTGACACAAGGAACTACAACGTCAAAGCGATGGAGGCAGCAGTAAAAGAAAAGAGAGCAGCATCAAAACAGCTAAACAGAAACTCTATTTAGGAATAACTTAATTGCGCGCCCTAAAGGACAAGTGGGGAAATTTCAATGACATAGTTCGGGTGGCAAAGGAATTTACGCTGAACTATATAGTTCACAAATAAGTCATCCCTCCTCGAGCTAGGTACAGAAGTTCCGTATGTAACTACCGACGAGGTCAGAAAGGCGATACGCTATGTGCCACGTGGAAAAGCCGGCCGGAGATGACTAAACAGCCGATTTGATTAAAGATGGAGGAGGACCTGGAAGCACAGACGCTTGGTTTGTCTCCGCATTTTTGTGCAGGTTTGTTATTTCGGAAGCTTTGCTTCAGCCTTGCTGCCCTATCGTTTTGTTTAACCTTGCTGCTGCCAAAAAGCGACACTTATTTTAGTTCTTTTTTGTGTGACCTTGTAATGTCTCTTCGTGGTACAGAAATAAGGGAATAAATAAAGAAGGAAATTCAGGAATTCAAGTCGAAACTTGAGAAGCAATTGAGGGACTTTGAAAAAGGAAAGTCTATAGAGGACTTTAATGCGAGGTTCGATATCGTAATGGAACAGAATTCTACTCTATTAGCGGTCTCCTATCAAACTTGAGCACGCGCCGGAGTGGAGCGAGCGCCGCATGCTACAGTTGGCTATGCTATATGTGGTTTTGCCTGCGTTAATATCATCATCAAGGTGCTCGAAGAACAAGAGGAAGAAGACTTTCGCGCGAGCTGCGTCTGTAGCGGTCGCCCCTTGGAACTAAGGTTACGGCGCGGGACTTCGCCCCAGCTTAAGAACCTGGCGAGCCAGCTCCTAACAAAGAAACGCCACTATGTTATAGCGTACAAAAATACCCTTTCCACGAAACTCTACGCTATCTAGGGCAATAATTTCCTGTGGCAGCCTTTCTGCTGCTCTGGTAGGAACTCCGTTGCCCCAGCAATCCAACTCAAGCGTGCCAGAGTTATGGCTTCCATGAGCTTGCAGGCAGCAGAGGTGAGAGAGACGGGCCTGTAGGATGCAATGGCTGCACCAGTGCGGCCATGTTTCCGGACGGGCACCACCACAGCGGTCGGCCAGGCCTCGGGTAGGGTGCCGCTGTGCCAAACTTCATTGAAAGCCCTCAACAGGCGTTGTCGTGCAGCCACATCCAGACGGGAGGCAGAAAATAGCGCCCCTTTTCATTTCTTCTTTCACGAACCACTCTCTCTCTCTCTCTCTCCTGTGGCAACGCGTTCCATATTTCAATGGAAGCCGGAAAAAAAAAAATGAAAATTTGAATGTCGCAGCGTGTGACGTCTTGCCTGATGTGCTTATTATGACACTTTCTACGGGAATGGCGGTGCGGTGGTTTCAAGTGCTCGCGCTTATCCACGTGTATGCGATTATTATAAAGCGAGAAAACATATTTCGTCGCTGCCACCCGCCGCCGGCAAGCAAGCGTAGGAATTCCTGCGGCATTTCGAAGAGCATTGACGCTATGATGACGGGAATACTTTGAAAAAAAAAAGAAAATGAAACGAAGTGTCTTATTTTGGATTCTTTCGAGTCTATGTGCAAGGTATACCTGATGGGGGTTCCAAGCTATACTGCCATATTCAAGAATGGGACGTACTAGAGTTTTATAGGCTGCGAACTTAACGAGTGGAGGAGAGGCAGCTAACTTTCTTCGTAGAAACCCGAGTGTTATAAATGCTTTTGCGCATGTGTTCTCAATATGAACGTTCCATTTTAGGTTGCTTGTGATGGTTATACCCAAATATTTTATAGAGTCTGTTCGTGTGATATCAGAGCCCGCCATTTTATAATTGAATGTAACCGGCAATTTCCTATGGCTAGTAGTCATGCACTTCGTTTTGTTGACGTTTACTTCCATACCCCAGGTTACGCGCCATTCAGTAATTTTATCTAATATGCCTTGTTTCATAGAATATTTTGAAGCGTTACTTGACTATGTGAATCAAAATAATCTAACACTTATTCTAGGCGGGGACTACAACATTGATAGGTCAAATATATCAGTGTCGCATAAATTTCATGCTGTATTAGTCTCACAAGGCTTCAACAACGTCATTAATACGCCAACACGTATCACGTACCCTGCACACAAGCACCGTAATAGACCTCTTCATAACTAACCTCACTCCTAGTGATACTGTAAGCGGAGTTGCTGCATCACACGTCACCGACCATCTGCCTATATTTTTACTTTGTAAATTTGATTACAAGGGAATCAGGAGAGTTACACACCTAATACACTTAAAGGGACTGTCTACCACTCGGAAAAATTTTTCTGATTGTGGCGAAAATGAGAAGATCGTTCGTCACATCGGCGGCAGCGAACATGCTTTTGCCCCATAAAAAAGGAATTATATTTTTAATTTGAGGTCGAAAATCGTGAAGGAATGACCGCTAGCGTCACCCAACAGCGATGTGGTCAATCGACTGGTTAAAGTCCCTAGATTTTTCCACTTTACTACTGGTAGGACAAGAAATCCTCGAAGGTAGACTCATTTTGCTTAAAAACAAACATGTATAACTTGAAATACTATTTTACGCACTTGAAGCTGCTTTCGGTTGCGTCAGAGAGTAATTTTTTGCTTTATTTTTTCTCACGCATCTAAAAAGGCGCCCGGTGGCGCTGCTTGCGGCGCCGTCTTCGATTTCGTCTGCTTCAACTTATGCGCTATGTCATGCGGCCCTCCGCGCTGGTCGTACCGTGCCGCTGCATTGTTAGGATGTATCACATGTGCTGCGCTGTGAAGGCGTGCATTTAAAGGGACACTAAAGGCAAATAACAATTTATGTCAGAATGAAAGCCCAATGTATGACAACTTCTAAAACGGCAATATTATCAACAGCAGTGCCCTACTTACCGAGAAATTAAGCTAAATGTATCACATGATGAGCGCCACGAGTGGGACATTTTCGAAGTGATCCCGATGACGTATGGAAGTCGGCCTACAATAAATCACTAGTAATCAAACTAGCAGCAGTAAAAAAAGAACATTCCGAGCATCAAAAGACGTAATAAAATGCTGTTTGTTCGTTTCCGCTTGATTCATGGAAAACAAAACCTCCGTGGCGTTGCCATGGGGAACGGCGCGCGTGGTTCAAAGGTTCCGTTTTCGCCGAACTGCGCCTCGCCTGTCTCAGTGGTAGTTTCGGAAACCGGTGTGTCTTTTCACTGGGTGCCGCGGAATGAACTCTTACGCTCAAAGTGGCTTAGTGTCATGCCATTGCGCCAGTGTGCTAAACAGTCAAAACCTCTGCGTGTGTGCTCGCTGCACTTTCGTACTGAGGATTACAAGACCAACCGCAACTTGGCGAAGGCTTTGAATGTGCCCATCCGAGCAAGTCCTTGCCGCAGCGCCATTGTTGCTACTGTGGGTCCCGCTGCTTCCGCTCGGCTGCTACTAGTGTCGGCGGCCGCGCAGTAAAAGCGGGCAACGTTGTGCACGGCAGCAGTGATGTAGGAAAATCGTATTTTCAGGCGGGAGATTTGAAGTGCGCTAACGCGATGCGGACCACTAAAAAGGTGATTTTATTTCAAAATAAGCACTTCCTTGGCACAAAAGCAGCACTACGAGGTTTCTGGACCGCTATTTCAACATTCAACGTCGACTTAATATTTGCCTTTAGTGTCCCTTTAACGTCTCTTTTTGACTAATCAACTTGGCTTGGATTGCGGCAGCAGTGCTAAAATAAACGCATAGACTGCGATTACAGCAAAACAAGTGTTCTGTAATTGTATAATAAGGCTTCATTTAACCGCTAGCGCGCTGAAAACGACGGTTACATTCATTACATTAGTGTTCAGCGAAAATAAAGTAATCCTACAGAAATCACTTGTGCTTTCGGTTTTAATTTTTACCGGCACAACAATCGTCATCGCGTCCACCAACCAGTGTTGTGGGCATGTTTCACGCCAAAGGAAGAAGACCCAACACAAATAGAAAAAGTCTGCTTTAAAAATTTCTGCTCACATTCCAAGAGAAACCGCTGCAAGGTTGGACACTTCAGACAGAACGCTTCCTATTGCGGTACAAAATAGAAAAACGATGAAGGACGGTAGACGGTCTCTTTAAAGGGGTACTGACACAAAAATTTTGGCCTAGCGTTTTTTTTTTTTTTTTGCTGCAATGTGTTGCTGGGGGCCTGCTAGCCATAACACGGCACATCGTTTGCTGCCGCGCGCGACAGATAATTACAGGCTCCTCATTACCGACCAGTATCAGTTTCGGTTTCAAAAACAAGCCTCCGGGTGCAACTATCACCACCTAGCGGGTGCAGCGCTCGATCACGTCAGCACACAGAACTGTGACGCATATCCGCGCGGTTCACGAGCAGCCGCCGAGAAGTAGGCTGCTGGAGCCAAGGAGGTTGCTGGAGCCATGAAGGAAAAAAAAAAAAAAAGAAAGGAGGGAGCATTACGTCACGCAGCCAGCTTTGGCAAGCCAACTCGTTTTGAAGCCAGCAGTGTCGGCCCAACACGTGACCTTTTTGCGTCAAGATCACGCAAGAAATGAGATTTGCCGAGACTTCGGGTATGGCGCCCGGTAGCTTTTAATGGAAGCGCGCTCGTTCGACGCAGACCGGCCGGCTCACGGAGGAGGTTCAAAAACAGAACTCCGGCGGTAGTACTAAAACCTACTGCGCGCTCTGACGTTTTGATCACGTGTTTTTGGGCCGACACGGTGGGTTTCAATCGCGTGACGTAATGCTTCCTCCTTTTTTCCCTTCCTCCATGGCTGGAGCAAACGCGGCAAAAAATGGCGGCTATGACGTAATCATAACTTGTTGCAGCGTGGTCACGTAAGGGAAGTAGGGGGGTCACCGACGGTTACCTGTGAAGGTGTCAACAGCGCGAGGGTGTCGATCGCTCACGCAAACTTCAAAATTCATTTAAAATACCTTCCAAGCTACATTCGCTGTTGATATTTTGCAGATGATATACGCGTGTTCACGGGAATCGATCCCGCAGGCAACCTCGGCCGCGAAATTTTGTGACAATACCTCTTTAACGTTTTCGCGCTAAATTAAAAAAAAAAAAAACATGGTTTAGCCCTCCGTCACAGGAATTGGTAGAACACGAAAGTAAAACGTGTCCTTACAGAAGTACTTGATTGGCTACTGTACATTGATATATGAGAGCTTGCACGATGTCTATTGGTGTTTGGCAGCTATAGCACCGTTTAACGTGGATTCACTCAAGTTGACTCTTCGTGACACATCTCCATCCCGACGACTAACGTCCATGATCAACGATTAGGCAGACCTTTGTGGCAGCTGTAGTAGTTAGCGGTGAGAGCGTAATCAGAGAAAGCGGTCGTGACAGCCAGAAGAGCGTCGACGAAGGTCGCCATCCCGCGGCATGTTAAAGGGACACTAAAGGCAAATAACAATTTATGTCAGAGTGAAAGCCCAATGTATGACAACTTCTAAAACGGCAATATTATCAACAGCAGTGCCCTACTTACCGAGAAATTAAGCTAAATGTATCTAAGGTTCCTATATTTATAAAGGTAGCGACAACTACACGCGCGCCCTCTCGAGGGGTCCAAGGAGCAGCGATAGCAGACGACGCGCCGCTCGCTCCCGTGCATATTGCGGGCGCCTGAAACCGAACTCGGTGCTCGCTTGAACCTCTAAATTATTAATATTTGTGGCCTAAGATGCTCATCAGTTATCAAACTACAGGTACAATAACTTTAACGACCACGGAGCACGTTAAATATTGAAATAAAACGCGTGCGTTTCCGAAGCAGGTTCCGAGCGGGTTCCCCACAGCAGCTGTCATGCAGGGCATTTATTTTTTTTTCTTTGCATATTTTGACATTCAGCGTAACTAGAAGAACAGGTGGTGTTTGGGTGAGTTAAAAGTGCTTGTTTTCTAGCTCGAATAAAATAGGCAGGTAGTCAGCGTACTGCTACTTTCGGAAACTTCATCGGGCACCTAGCGCTCTTGTATTGCGTAGCGCAAAATACGCGCTATTATTGGTTTGACTGTGTTTGTGAGTGTTCGGAAGTCTTCCCACGGTTACCCGGTATTTTTAACTAAGCTTATTTTGTTTATACTCTAAGAGGTTTACTTAAGAGAAGAGGGGATATTCCACAAATGCAGTTGCACTGCATTTGAGGAATATCAGCAACTTGAGTACCTTTCAAGATCTAGGAAATATAGTATGCCCGCCAGTGTCTCGCCCATTTTAATGTTTAACTGTTTTTAACGACGTGCATTTATCCAAAGCCGTCCCCCTTTCACTACCCCCGCTGCCTCCGTGTCCCACAGATATAAAGGTACGTTGCGATGTTTCCCAATGCAATTTCAAATGAATTTGGGGTATGTATACACGTACAGGCCCTAAAACCAGTCTACAACCAGAAAAGCTGTGTTAGGTGGCTTTTTGTAGAGATGCAAGAGAACAAAAGAGTACTTATTGAAAAACTGGGTTTTATTGCATGAATTCATAAAAAATTTTTTCTTTGGTAGTTTTGTTGTGAGCACTGATCCCTCCTCATTCGCTTGCAGGGTGGCCTCCGTTCCTTCTGCCTTGGCAAATCAGCAAAGATGTTCGGTGCGGCATATATGGTTTCAGTCTTTTCCTCCCAGCGTCTTGTAATATTATTTATTCGAATATGTCAAAAGCATTCTGGTCCTCTAGGGAAAACATCACCCGGAATGCTTCAACGAAGAAGTCTTAATCGATCTCGCACACAGCAGTGCGGCAAAACACGCCAAGGTGTGGCAAAAAACTAATCCCAAATGCTCATTTCACTGTGAGCTTGTAGTGTTGAAGCCACCTCGGTGAGAAAAACAAAGGCAGCTTTATTGGGTCCCGAGGAATTTAATGTTAGAGATACGGGGTGTGACTCTCTATTGACTACTGCGCACAAATCTACGGCATAAAGATTGCTGAAGCAATAATAGCGTTGCTGAGATAATGCTCATGCATATGCACGAACAAAAGCACGCCGGCCAAGCGAAAGGCTGCTTAAAGTTATAACCATTACAATATCACTTACTTCGCCTATCCGGGTGTTTTCTGTGGGCACAAATTTCTTGCGACTGATTTTTTTTTTTTTTGGGGGGGGGCCTTCCTTCAGCATATATTTTTGTCACCGCGAGGAACGAAAAAAAAAAGAAAAGGTTTTTTCTGTCCACCGCGCGGGGAGGCAACCGAAGGCATAGACACCCGACATACTAGCACGTCACGCTCCAAACATTAAATTCAAACGCGGAATTCCTGCGTCCACTCAACTTCAGGTACATAAACGCTTCTAGCTTGCAACAACAATGTCACGGAGGCGCGTGAAGTACTCTCTACTTGCTAAAATCGCCCCACTCCACGCTTGAAAACACAGTGATCCGTACCTATCGCCGGCACAGCGCCGCCGCCGCTGGACCCTTTGGGCGGGGCGCGAAGGCGAAAAGGTCACGTGTCGCCAACCGACCTATCGCAGGGCACAGCGGCTGGATCAAGACCTTTCGCTACTTTTCAAAGATAGAGGGACTTTAAATGTATCGCATGATGAGCGCCACGAGTGGGACATTTTCGAAGTGATCCCGATGACGTAGGGAAGTCGGCATACAATAAATCACTAGTAATCAAACTAACAGCAGTAAAAAAAGAACATTCCGAGCATCAAAAGACATAATAAAATGCTGTTTGTTCGTTTCCGCTTGATTCATGGAAAACAAAACCTCCGTGGCGTTGCCATGGGGAACGGCGCGCGTGGTTCAAAGGTTCCGTTTTCGCCGAACTGTGCCTCGCCCGTCTCAGTGGTAGTTTCGGGATCGCGTACTGCCGTGCGTGTTTTGCGCGCTCGTGAAAGTCGCTCTGACAGAAAGTTCGACAAAATGCCGCATGCGTGTGATATTGCCGGATGCCCGAATGGTGCACAACGCCAGTGCTGCAGCAAGGAAACCGGTGTGTCTTTTCACTGGGTGCCGCGGAATGAACCCTTACGCTCGAAGTGGCTTAGAGTCATGCCATTGCGCCAGTGTGCTAAACAGTCAAAACCTCTGCGTGTGTGCTCGCTGCACTTTCGTACTGAGGATTACGAGACCAACCGCAACTTGGTGACGGCTTACACCTTAAACTACACCTTAAACTACAGCTTTACCAAACAATAGTCCGACCAAAACTCGAGTACGCGTCTGCGATATGGGACCCAAATCAATCAACATTAATTGAAGCCTTAGAAGCTGTCCAAAAGCGATCAGCCCGCTTCATTCATAACAACTATGCTCGTACTGCCAGTGTAACCTTAATGAAATCTACTCTTCAGCTCCCTGATCTCGTCACTAGAAGAACAATTTTCCGTCTGTCGCTCTTTCATAAAATTTTCTTTCATAATCAAGTACTTCGAGAGGAATTAATCTCCGGACCTGCTTACCTCTCATCCCGTGTTGACCACCCGAATAAAGTAGCCATTCCTTTCTGCCGCACAAACCATTTTTTGCAATCTTTTCTTCCGAAAACGAGCAGGGACTGGAACCGCCTTCCCCCCACCATTGCTGCCACTAAGGACCAAGGGCTGTTCAAGTCCGCAGTGTCGAGACACATTATGGTGTAACTGCACACTATTGTTTTTCGTTTTCGTTTTGTTATTTTTTTTTCTCTTTTTAACTATTGATATTTGTTGTATTTCCTTCGCTGTTATTATTTTTGCCACGTTCATATTGTACCCACCCCCTCTGTAACACCCTCTGGGTCTTGAGGGTATACTAATGAATAAATAAATAAATAAATGTCTTTGCCGCAGCGCCGTTGTTGCTACTGTGGGTCCCGCCAGGCCCGTAACTAGGGGGGGGGGGTTGAGGGGGTTCTGACCCCCCCCCCCGAAATTTTTTTGATGCTTTAACTTTTCGGGTGATACTAAAATATTTACACGCCTTCACAGCGACCCCCAGCTGCCAAAGTTACACTGCAACTTTCCTGGCATTGCTTCCCTCTTCTTCCTTTCTTCAAACCTACCAGAACACCTCAGCGCTCCCTCCCCCGCACGCGCACCTGCCCTATTTGTACAGCTTTGCACTTCGCCCTCGCGTTCCTTCGAGTCTTTTCTTTTTCGTCTTTCACCCCGTAGCAGCTCCTTTATTGATTCCAGATGCTTTCCTTGTGCATTGCCGCTGGAGAAGTTATCCGTCTGTGCGGACCGCACGTGTCGGCTTTGGGTTTCTACGAAAAGCGCGTCTCCTTCTGTGAAAGTAAACAGTTCGACAGCAACGGCAACACCAACACGACGTGCGCAAATTTCCCAGGGAACGAAACCCCTAAGCGGAAAAACTCAGCGGCGCATTCCGAGGACGCAGGCTGCAGGGTAAACTTTTCTCAAACTGTAGTCTTCGCCACCGAAACGAATCATCGAAGATGACATCTACTGAAAGACTGGCATATCCGAGCAACTTCGAACAACCTTAACCACACGCAAGGAAATCTACCTCTTCTGTACACACAAGGTATATGCGCCTCCCTACAAAGCACACAAAGCGAGGATACAGCCGGCACACAATCCGGCACCAGCGGTCAACTTTCACAGGAGAGAAAAAAACGCCGCCAAGCTGGGCTGCGCGCGGGAGTACAGAGGCTGACGTCACAGCCTACAAAGTGCATTTTTGGGGGGTCACGGCTATTTAATTAGCGCAGCCCAGAGAGAATTATGCAGGCGCCCAGGGAGCCGTCTGTGAAAAGGTGACTTTTTCACAGGAACGGAGCAACACCTGCTTTCTGGACTGTACCACGGGAGTGCAAATGTCTCGGCAGTGCATTCTTGGGGGGTTCACGTATATTAAGGGGAGTATGGAGTGCCCATGGAGTCTTCTGTGAAAAGGTCTTTAAGTAGCGTTAATCCAGTTTGCTGCAGCGGGAGTACAATAATGGTCCTGCATGCACACCAGCTGTAGCGGCGTTCAGAAAACACATGCGCCACGCGGGAGCCGGCGCGTTCATCACACTTCTACATTCTAGCCACTGTAAAGTGGATAAGAGAGGAAGAAAACATCGCCCGCCGTTCACGCCAGGCAGTCGAAGCAGTCGCAAACGTCTTTTTGGAGCCACTGGCCACTTCTGTGTGCGTGCACAGGATTGCGGCAGCAAAATGAAAACACACTCTGCAACAACGAAGCAAAAGAGTCTTGCGTCTTACTTCAAGAAAGTTCGAACCGATGAAGCGGACGGAGAAGAACCGCCTCCTTCGAAGGATAAAACTTCGCCCTCCTCAGCACTGGTGGAAAGCCAAGCGCGTCGGAACTTCTGTAGCGACTCAGGAGAATGCACCGGTTTATGTGAATCACCTGAGAACGAACACAAGCAGGACACCCATGCGCCGCCGGAAAATGATGGTGGCCGCAGTGCAACTCCAAGTGACCTTTGTTCTACAGTCAACGCTGGGCAAAGTGACGCCTTTACCACTGGGCAATGCCCAAGGAAGGTGAGTGGCATGGCACCTACACATTCTGGTTCGCCTCCCCTCTGTGCGACGAGTGCGAATATTTTGGACTTGGGACTGTTTGTCTCGAAAAGCAATAATGTAAATGATCCAGAGACGACGGAGAAGCTGCTGCTCAATCCGTGGACCCCTCCGGCTAACTATGATTATCCAGCCACAGGGAAAAGGAATCTGAAGTTCCAACCTCACTGGGTAGATCGTTACCCATGGCTTGTTTATTCAGAGAAGCTTCAAGGAGCATTATGCAAATATTGCGTAGTCTTCGCAAGCGAGTGTGCAGGAAAAGGGGAGCACCAGCGCTTGGGCTGTTTTGTAACTAAGGAGTTCACCAATTACAAGAAAGCCATGGACGCCTTTAAGAGCCACGCATCCAGCAGTTATCACGCCATGTCAACAACGCTATCGGAGAACTTTTTAGCAGTCCGGTCCCGCTCACAGCATGACATCTTAACACAACTTGACCACGGTCTTAAAAAGCAGGCGGAAGAAAACCGCAAGAACTTGCTGCCAATAATAGAAACAATCCTTTTCTGTGGCAGGCAAGAAGTACCGCTTCGCGGCACAGACGACTCTGGTCCGATAAATATGTCTGAAGTGCTGCCATTGAAAAATGATGGAAATTTCCGCGCACTGCTTAGGATGAGAGCAAAATGTGGAGATGCCGCCTTGAGAGCTCACATGGAAACATCTCCGGCGAATGCGCTGTACACGAGCCCAAAAATTCAAAATGAGTTGATCACCCTCTGTGGTAAAATCATACAAAGAAAGATAGTTGAAAACGTCAACTCAGGTTCGTGTTTTTCAGTTCTAGCTGACGAGGCCACTGATATATCTCGCACCGCCCACATTTCCCTATGTGTAAGGTACGTTGGACACGACACGTCGGGAGTGCCCATACTTAAAGAAGATTTTGTAGATTTCGTTCCCGTGTACGATCTCACTGGCAAGGCGCTGGCGAGCACAATCCTGAACAGCCTTAGAGGTCATGGCTTTGACCTGAACCTACTTTGCGGGCAAGGATACGACGGCGCGGCATCAATGAGCGGCCACCTTAACGGTGTTCAAGCCTTCATTCGTCAAACAGCGCCCAAAGCGTTGTACGTGCATTGTAGCGCCCACTCGTTGAACCTTGCTCTGCTTCACGCATGCAAACTCCCCAGCATCCGCAACTGTTTGGGAACTGTATCCTCAACCTGTACGTTTGTGAGAGCTTCGCCACAGAGGACGAACCAACTGCGAGACAAAGTAGAAGATTTAACACAAGAAAAAAGAAAATCAGTTCTCTCCTTTTGCCAAACAAGGTGGGTAGAGAGTCACGATGCACTTCAGCGTTTCCTTGAACTGTACGTGCCTATTGTACAATTCCTCGAATATTTGGAAGAAGAGGCCGCGTCATCTGATACTTCATCAAAAGCTTCTCAACTGCTCAATGCCATTACGAAGCCCGAGTTTGTCGTTTCGCTTCAGATCTGTAGCGACCTCTTCTCTTTGACAGTGCCACTTTGCAAGTTTCTTCAAAAAATTGACTGTGACTTGGCTCAAGCGTGCGATCACGTAAAGAATGTTATAGACGTTCTTTCCACAAAAAGGGCTAGTGCGGAAACGGAATTTAATAAGATTTTTCTGAAGTCGCTCTCTTTGCTGAAGATCACAAATGTTGAGATGGCCCTACCACGCATCACTGGAAGGCAGATGCAAAGAAGCAACGTACCTTCTGCTACTCCCGAAGAGTACTACCGGAGGAATGTGTATTTGCCTTTGCTGGCTGACTTCGAAAATCAATTAAGAGACCGGTTCGATGCCCATAAGAAGGTCGTGGTTGGCCTTAACATGCTGCTGCCGAAATTCTGCGCATCGGCTAGCCTTTCTGATATTGATGATGCAGTGCAGTTTTACCTTGGCGACATTCCTTCCGCTAATGTCATCGAAGCAGAGTTCACACTGTGGGTGAACAAATGCTGCCAGATCGAAGAAAAGAATCGCCCAGCTTGTGCTTTACAGGCCTTAGAGATGTGCAACCGCGACTTTTTTCCGAACATCCACAGCCTACTTTCTATCCTGGCGACTTTACCCGTGTCGACGTCGACCCCGGAACGGACTTTTTCCACACTGAGAAGGCTGAAGAGCTACCTTCGAAATCATATGAACAACGACAGATTGACCGGACTAGCACTGCTCAGCATCCATCGAGAACTTCAAGTGACCCCAGAACAAGTCCTCACAGAATTTTGCAAGTTGCCGAGAAGGAAAAACTTCCTCGTTTAAACTTCCCTCTATGTTTCAAGAGTCGATTAAAAGCTAAACCCAGCTAGCCCAAGCTTCAACCCTTCTATTCTTTCGCAATTACGAGGAAACTATCCAGCAAGCAGAATGTGCGAACGGTAACAAGAAGATCGGAATGTCGGGCGACTTGTTTGTTTGCTTGCATACATACTGTCACGGACTGCCATTTTTGCGACCCGGCGTAACGGCAAATTAACGGGCGCCGCACTCCCCCGCTGACCGGTGGAACCGTTCGCTCATGAAAAGACTGGTCTTTAGTGCAGGGAAGTACTGAATGGGGTGTTCTTCTTCAAACGTTAGTCGCCGATGTTTGATCCTTTGTACCTACGGCGGCGTCGGCAGGGTCGTCAAAGGCCGCGATGCACCCCGAACCAGCTGTAGACTGCAAGACGCACCGGCTGAAACCAAGGAAACTGACCATTCCCACGGGCAAAACTGCTTGTGGACAAGCCGTATGAGAGAACCCCAACAGGTTGTCACTCTCGCTCAGTTGAGGACCCTCTCCTAATTAAAAAGGGACGCGGTCAATATATTTTTAGGGTGGAGTTTCTAACAATGAAACGTGCATGATTGGACCCATGTAGAGGTCTCTTTTCCCCCAGGACGAGAATGAGGGGACACGGAGGTCGATTTAAGCGCAGGATTTCGCCTTGCTAAGCAGTCTAGTTGCTGACCAACATGGTGTAGAAGGAGATCAAGAAGTATCCCTTAAGTGGTTGTGGCTCCGTATCGGCTGGCCACCTAAACTTAGCCATTCGTCTAGTTGTGACGCGAAATTAACGTCTGTAACGTAGGCATCGGTACTTGAATCTCGAGTAAGTTCAACCTGCCCGAGATCGGCTTCAAGCACTAGCCTACCGGAAACACCAGCGCTGCAACACCGCCGACATCGCAGTTGTGCCAGAACTCTCTCTGACTTCTTGCATCCGATCGTCGTGGACTCGAAGCTGCCGGTCATCACAGGTATCCCTTCACCTGCTTATACCTTCGGACTTTCTCATCTGTAGTTTTATTGTTGGTTAGTTTTGTGTAGTTTGTAATACTTCTCTCTTGTAAGCTGATTTATTGATTTTATATGTATTTTGTTAGTTGGTATTAAGTGTTGTACTAGATTCCTCGTGCTGCAATATCACTAGAGTTTTGTTTTTCCCCACACACGTCTCTGATCTCTTCACTGTCTCTGCTTACGTACGGAACGACCTAACCTGCTGCCATTCCCGTCGCCGACTTCGCGCTGGCGACGCTAGAGTGGCAGCTTGTAACACATACATACCGTTTTTGTACCGTGGTTACATTGTGTTACTTCATCAGGAGCCGTTGGTCGCGGTGTCCCCGGCTTTGGTGGTGCTATTGTCCAAACTTATTTCTTGCTTTAACCAGAATTTGAGGTTGACATACCAATTTCTTTATTTGGGTACAAATAATTGAAAAGTACCATCGAATTATTACAAGTAAGCGATGTACTTGATTTATTCACAAAAATAAGCCAGTATAAATCTTAAAAAATGGCAGCCGTTCTACACGCAAACCCCCCCCGAAAAAAATTCCTGGGTACGGCCCTGGGTCCCGCTACTTCCGCTGGGCTGCTACTAGTGTCGGCGGCCGCGCAGTAAAAGCGGGCAACGTTGGGCACGGCAGCAATGACGTATGAGAGTCGTATTTTCAGGCGGGAGATTTGAAGCGCGCTAACGCGATGCGGACCACTAAAAACGTGATTTTATTTCAAAATAAGCACTTCCTTGGCACAAAAGCAGCGCTACGAGGTTTCTGGGCCGCTATTTCAACAATCAACGTCGACTTAATATTTGCCTTTAGTGTCCCTTTAAAGAGTAAACAGAACACCATGGCTGGACTAGAGGGAAACACAACGCGCGTCGTGTCGCCCCTCTAGCCCAGCCGCGATATTTCTCGGGGCAAGCGCGAGCGGGGAACGCGGCGTTACAGAGGCAGGCGCGCGTCGCAGAGCTATTTTTAATGTGTGTGAATGCTATGAGCGAGGCCAAGGCTTGAGCTAAGGTCGACACCTCGTGGTGTGTTAAGGCATTAAAAGGGTGGTGCCATCAAATTTCGAGGCTATAACAAGCCTGTTGTGGGTTTCCTCTGTATGCAAGGACACTCCACACGAAGGGTCGGACACAGCAAACGTTTAGAATATATTTTAATTCACTTCCAAAGTGTACCTAAATGCCCAGCCTCCCGATCGAGACCCATCGCTAGCGCGTCAACACTGACGTAGCTCTGTAGGATGGGCAACGAAAGTTGTAGAGACGTCACACCAGATCTGCTGCCTTGTCTGCTGTACATAACTTGCAACTACGTCACACCGCGGAACTCTGGGATACGATTTCGCGGCATGCGCCGCCATTACCGAGCACATGGCAGCAGACGACACCAACTCAAGCTGTGCGGCTCTCGCACTTCCCGTCAACACTGCACATCGCGACGGCTATTTATGCGATATTTGGCTGCTGCACGAGAAGTGTAAATCAATAATAAAAAAAAGACCAGACGTGGGGGCGTAATGTGTGCCAAACGTGATCGCAAACCCGTGCGACCGCACGAAAGAGCTGTCCGGGAAGCGGAGCACATGGCTTAAGCAGGCGTGAACAAGAAGGACCTCAGACGTTGCACAACGTTTGCGTGTGCGGGTGTCACTTCATAACAGGCAAGTTATGCTTCCGAATCTCCTCACCTTTTCGCCGAGTGTATCATCACGGAGTTATGCGCGAGGTCAATTTTTGTCGAAACGTGAAGCACCGAATTGAACACAGCGATCGCGCCTTGGTTTTCGGGAGGCCCTCTGAGCTGTTCGGTGAAACGAACCCCGACTGGGCGCCAAACATTTTATTGGGCAATGGTTTTATGCAGCAATTAGCGACGAAATCTGCGCAGTTTGAGCGCCGCAAAATGCAGGCGGCGAAGAGCGCCGCTCTAGGTGACTCGTGCGAAGTTGTTTCAACCATTACGGGCGACACCACTGGCCACACTGGAGGCTGCACAGTGTCCTGAACGATTCTCGTTCGTCATAAGCGCAAGGCAAACGATCAAAACACGCGCACTACGCCGAACGATCCGCGCACGAATGTAAACACAGCGCGGTCACTTGAGACGTATGTGCTCGGTGATGGCGGACGGAAGACAGGAACTGACGTCACTTGCAAGTTAAGTGTAGTGACGTGAGTGACCTCCGGACCTCCGCCACCTCCGCAACGTACGTACCGGCTGTAGTGAACTAGAATATATTCTAGTTCACGATAGTACCGGCAAAGCATCGGTTGCCGCATCACTCGCCGAGTTTCGATCGTTTCCTGGCTAAGTGCGTCACAGCCTTGTGTGGTCACGTGACCAAGCCCCCCTACACATAGAGTTTCTTACTATAATACCTAGAGGGGAATCTGGCGCTAGTGTCTACGCGGGCTGCTTGAGCGGCGCTTCAACCACCATGGGCATAAAGTCCCTGAAGAATATAAAGTAGCGCCAACTGCGTCCCTTCACCTCTGCCTCCTCTCCTAGCAGCTGCAGCAACGCCTCTAGGGTCAACGTTTATAGAACCAGGTAAGTTGCAAAACCCCCCGCGTCAGCCAACCCGTCGCGCGGCGCCGGGGCAGCTTCCGGTTTGGTGGCGCTGGCGGCGCAACAAGCTTCCGTTAGCAGACGAAAACGCCTAGTCTGAGTCAACGTTTATAGAACCAGGTTGGTCTGAGTAGAGTGACCTAGAATAGGGGGAGCATCGAGTTTCCTAAACTGACCTAGAGGGAACTCTGGCGCTGCGATCGTTCAGCCACCATGGGAATGATGGGTAGTACACGGATTTGCCTAGTCTTCGTGCTTGTGGGCTTCGAACGCACTTGTGGCTTTGTTTATTGCTATGTTTTGGTTTTCTTTCGGATAAAATAATTGGATCGTTGTGAACTTCGTGACCCGAATTGAATCGGTGAGCCTAAAAAAGTTAAAGTGGTGAAGTGAAACTGCTGATTTTTGCTGAACTTCGTTTTGCGACAAAGCGGATGCAGGCGACGCGGAGCCAAACGGAGCCGAAAGATTGAAGTTTAGACAAATCCGTGTACTACCCATGATTCCCATGCTGGCTGAAGCGCGATGCATTGCAGCTCCCATAGACACTAGCGCCAGAGTTCCCTCTAGTAAGTATTGTAGGAAACTCTATGAGGGGGAGTGTCCAAAGCGCCGGCTCCCGCGTGGGCCTTTTGCCGTGAACTCCCGCGCCGCGCCGCTGCTGCGCCGGACCCGTGGGCTTTCCGCGCTCGGGAAGCGCGCGGAAAGCGAGGGGCGTCTGCTACGCGCTGTAGTTTTTTGCGCCGCGTTTCCACACAGGGCACTTGAAGCCTACTTAACTTTTATAATGCGGTGCGGAATGGAGCTTATTCATCTTTAAGCGTTGTGTTAGTGCTGGGGCAACAACAGGATGCAAAAAATTATGTGTCAAGCGGCATCAGCGTGGCCTAGTTCCGGTCACAGAGATCGAGAACGTTAGTGCGTGTGCAAAAACGCGCAAAACGGACACGCACAAGCAAGAAACGAAAAAAAAAAACATCATTCGCACGAGTAATCCGGCAATAGCATCACGCATGAACGAATTAAGAGTAATAAAAAAAGTAAATTGCACGCGCAGTCAGCTGGAATACTTGCGCGCAGTGACTTCACGAGCTTTTTACTCATAGTCGCCACTGATTTGCTAGCCATATGCACACTGCTTTATTTGACAATTCATTAGCCTCCACAAGCTCTTTATTATGTACGGAGCACACCGGGAAGACGCAAGGGAAATAAAAAAAGATAAAAAAGAGTAGAGACGGCCATACGACCGCAATGCTGTTGGCTTATTTTTGTTTCTGAGGTAGCGTACAACAAGGCTCACCGTGCGCAAATATTTGAAAGAAAAGCAGTGCCAGGTAAACTAACTTTATTCTAGAAGTTTTTGCATAAAAGGCGTAATATAAAAAAAGCTTTACGAATATCCAGATATTATGAAACAAAGTTGCAAATGCCCCCATTCTTGCTGTACAAGCTGCGTGAACGAAAATACGGTAAGAAGGAAAAAAATAATATATATATATATATATATATATATATATAGTTGAAGGAGTGGTTGCCTTTGGTTGCCGTATAAGTATGAGAGGTGGCACTTCAAGAAAACTTCATTTATTACGTCGACGTTTCGGTCAGAGCCTGACCTTGAGAACTCTGACTGAAACGTCGACGTAATAAATGAAGTTTTCTTGAAGTGCCACCTCCCATACTTATTTATTTTTATTTATTTATTTACAAATACTGCAGGCCCTGTTCGGGCCCAAGCAGGAGTGGGTAACAAATGTCAGTGACAAAATCAGAATAAAAAACATAATGAAAATACAATACAAGATACGAAATTAAAAAAATTCTCAACATCAGGGAAAAATATAATTAATACATAGCAATAATGGCATTCATACAGAAATACAACTTATATATATATTGTCGCATGTTGAATTGCATCGCTGAACGTCAGTATGAATCATTCGCGTGAGACGCGTGTATTGCTTCAAGCCTTCACCATACGAAATAAAAACAGTTTCAAACAACTCATTCTCAACTTCAATTATTTTCACGGTTCTCGTAGGTTAGCGTTCGCCCGGTTCAGAGACTTTACGAAAAGATGTGGATGGGTAGTTACATAAAATACAATTGTTTCTGCGGCAGTTGAGTGCGCGCCAACAGGGCACCCGACCGCAATTTCCCGCTTTTTCCTGATGACCTCAACATAGCGTCCACCACAATGTCGTGCTGAAGCTCCGGAGTACTTAAATAGCGAGTCTGCTCATCTCTTGAATAAATATAAAGAGATGACCAGACGGGTAAAGCAAGCCTCTTTTGTCCCGCAGACGTGTGCAATCAGCTGCTCTGAACTGAGAATCACGTTTGTTTTCGGGCGATTGCTCGTAACATGAAGTGAGGCATACATGATGTTGCGCTGTTATCGTTTCATTTTTTTTTGTCTTTTTTTTAACGCTAAAGCCTTAGATGTCTCATCAAACACGAAAATTGACCGCCGGCGTCCCGCGTAGCCAACACGAGTGATGCACAAAATCATCACGCGATGACGTCGACAGAACTTGTGACGTCACTATGACGTCATTAAACGTGACGTCATACGATGACGCCATCACGACATGGTCGCTTTCCATTGCCTCCGTGATCGGCCCCCGATGTAGGCAATGTAAAAGCAGATGAGGTGCAGAAAGCTTGCAATGCCTTCGATCCTGTCGGCAGTCCGAAAGCACGTTATGTGCAGAAAGCTTTCGGAGAGGGGTGAGGGAGGATCAATGCATCGAGTGACGAAAAAGATGGCTTTCGTTTTCGAGTGATCTCCGGCGAATGCATAAAGGACCATGTTTTTTTTTCATGTAATTTTTTCGCATACATATTGCCTACGCGGTCAGTTCATCAATATGTATGGGTAAGTCTAACATGTTGACATCGATATTGGTGACCACCACGGTTTTTATAACTTGACGGAAACAAATCGTCAGACCACACATCGTCAGAATTATTTCTGGCTGAAAGCGGGTTTGCGCGCCATACACAATATTATTATTGTTAGTCGTTACGCAAATGGCAAGCATGTCAAGTTAGTGATGCCATGACCTATCGGTCGTGTTGGGCATACGTACATTCGTGCCTCTCCATGCCAATTTTCGTGTATACCAAGTGAACGAGACGCGAGTTACGCGAGTAATTTTTCACTTTTGGTACCGCGGCCACGACGACTGATACATTCGGCTTCGCATGAAATGGCTTGAAAGAGCAGAGCGCCCGAGGCAGCCTTGTAAAACAAATCGAATGCACGAAATAAAAGATAGGATATGAAGGGTTCAAACGCGTTAGCATGCATGAGCTAGTTACTACGTACATATGTGTTACGTTCTCCTGGTTATCTCTAGTTTATTCTCTCCTGCAGCAAGTTCACGTTCGTCATTCGACACGAAAGTAAGCTAAGCGCCTTTTCTCATGATGAATTGCGCGCAGGATGCGTTCCTCAAACAGCCACGGAAGTGTGGACCAATGCGGTGACAAACCAGCTGCAAGGATATATACAAAAACCCCGTTTCACAACACACAAACGCGTTCTCTGTGTGATGAGTCGCTGCAGTATTATGTTGCAGTGACGCAGTATTAAATGTTGCCCGAATTTCCACAATTTCAGCTAATAGCGGCCAAAATATCAGGCGCGTAGAAGACGCTCGCTGCTTTCACGTGGCTTCCGCCGCGGAGAAAGCCCACGGGTCCTAAAGTCACTGGAACGGGAAAAGTACCGCGTTCCTTTTCTCTTCGCCGCCGCGCCCTTTCGGCGGCTTCGCCACATAAATGGTCCAGCTCGCTCGCCTCGCTAGTGTCTCCCGGCCGCAGACGCACGTCGCTTTGGAGGGCGATTGTTTTTATAGGCTAAGGAAAGCGTGCAGGAACATTACGACATCCCGTATCGTTTTGAGACTTCATCGAAAGCCTATCGAGGCATCGAAGAATGCCCGGGTGCTGCGCTTTGGGGTGCAGCAATCGGCGGGAAACGAGCAAGGCCCTCTTTGCCATTCCCAGCGGGAAAAAGGATGCCAAGCGACGGGCTGTGCGGCTGCACAGAATAAGGCGGGAAAAATTTGTTCCCACGACTGATACCCGCCTTTGTGGGGTAAGCGCTTCATTGAGAATTCGCGAATGTTGTTTCGGGGAATGTTTGCACCTTCCCTGAACTAGTGCAGCTTGTTTCGCGTGGTTGTCGCAGGCGGTTCATGCACAATAACATTGCCGGACGGCTCTTTATTATGTTTGGCGTAAAATTGACGCCTTTGGGCTCACATATAATGATCAGCGCGCCATGAAAGCTGACTCCTACAGATTGGTACTGCTCACGTATGACGAGCACAAATAACAGGTGGTAGCATGAAAATAATGGCTGATGCTCTCGCGGCCGGTTCGCTGCCTTGATATGCACCAAAATCGGTATTGCGTGACGTGACCGTAATGCGAACATAAATAACAGGCGGTAACATGAAAATAATGACACGCATGTGATGCAAGTCATGATTTACATGCCATGCTCATGATGGTGTCGCGGCCGGTTCGCTTGTTTGATATGCACCAAAATCGGTACTGCGTGACGTGACTGTACGACGAACATAAATACCCTGCAGTAACATGAAAGTAATGGTACGCATGTCATGTAAGGCATGATTTACATGCCATGCTCATGATGCTCTCGCGGCCGGTTCGCTTGTTTGATATCCACCAAAATCGGTATTGCATGACGTGACTGTATGACGAACATAAATACCGAGCGGTAACATGAAAATAATGGTACGCATGTCATGTAAGATCTAGTTCACTATACAATGCATGCTTGATATGCATACATGTTGAATCACAACGCGAATGAAACGTACGTATATTCTGGTATATACAACGCATGACCTCTAATTTATGTTCGTCACGCACCCATGTCATGCCATACCAAATTTGCTATACATCCAGTTAACAAAACGGCCGGAAGCGCGCCAACACAGTGTAATGCAAATCGTGCCGTAAATGTTGTGCATGTTATTATTTTCATGCTGCCACCTGTCATTCATGTTCGTCACACAGACAAGGCGCGCAATACCAATCTTGGTATATATCAAGCTAACGAAATGGCCGCGAGCATACCAAGAGCGTGCCATCCAAGTCATGCCATACAGACACACAAGTCATGATTTTTACGTTACCACTTGTCATTCGTGTTCGTCATACAGTTACCTCACGCTATACCAATTTGGGTGCATTTCAAGCTAGCGAACCGCCGCCATCGCAGCATGAGCGTGACAAGTAAGTCATGTCGTACATGACATGGAAATCATGATTTTCATGTTACCACCTATCACTAACGTTCGTCATACAGAAATAGCTCGTCATAAAAATTTTGGTATATATGCATTTCATTAAACGACCGCGAGCGCCCCGAGACCATGTCATGTAAATCATGTTTTACATGGCATGTCTCTCATGATTTGCACGTTATAACCAGTCACTTATGTTCGTCATACACTCTTGTCACGTATGCCATACCAATTTTGTTGTGCATCAAGCTATCGAAGCGGCCGCGAGTGCACCGTGAGCATGGCATGTAACTCATGCCGTACATGGCATGCATGTCATTATTTTCATGTTATCACCTGTAATTTATATTCGTCATACAGTCATGTTATGCCATACCAAATTTGGTGCACATCCCATTAACGAAGCAGCCAGGACAGCACAAAGTCGGGGGCGGCTAGATAGATAGATAGATAGATAGATAGATAGATAGATAGATAGATAGATAGATAGATAGATAGATAGATAGATAGATAGATAGATAGATAGATAGATATGTACAAAGTCGCAGAAATTCGCTAAGAAATGCTTCGCATTTAATAATTGCAGACAGCCGAGCGCGTAAACGCCGCGCAGTTCGCATTTCTTTATCGCGTTAGTACGCGTGCGTGCGCATGTATGCAAGTGAAAACTGCCGCTATTTCTTTCCTAATCAGTCAGAGAACAAAGGTATGCTTCATTCGGGGCTGCAAAAGCGCACTCAATGCGTAAAACATGCGTTACTCCACGTGAAATCAGCACCGCACCGCCGCCGCTTCGGCCGCGCTGGACCAAATATGGCGGCGCGCAGGATGGTCGCGGTACTTTTCCCGTTCCAGTGACTTTAACGGGTCCGGCATGGTAGCGCCGCGGCGCGGAAGTTCACCGCAAAAGGCCCTCGCTCCTCCCATGTATTCGCGCGGCGCTTTGGACACTCCCCCTATTCTAGGTCACTCTAGTCTGAGTGGCAAGACGCCGGAGCAGCCGTTCAGAAAGAGCTCCGTTGTTTACATTGCCGGCTGTATGTTATCGAGAATTTTCGTTGCGCTGGCGCTGCAACGTAAAACTGAGTACCATCTAGCAGCGGTAAGGCAGTCATTAAAGCTATAGCTTTCTAGACTGCCCACGGTAACTGATGTTTGGTAGCATACGAGTATATCCATTACACTATTAGAAATGAAACTATATGGCGCATTACAGTAGCGTAACTCTTTAGTTAAAATGGGTGTTTGGGTGTGTTGGTACTTCTTTTCGTTTCGGACTGCGCAAGTATTGCGCGTTGTTAACGAATAAATGTTTGTTGTAAGTCAGCGCTGTTGCTTGTGTCTTCCTTTTTCTGGTGCTCCGTCTTTTTTGAGCTGTTATCTTTCCGATAATTCCTCACTTTCCCTTTTTCGAAGGGAGGAGTTTTCACGCTATCGCGGCCGTCGTTACTTGCAATGAATGAGTGGTAAAATCGCCATGTGTGTACTGCACGCCACAATTTCAGTCCTGCTACAGAAAGAAAAGTTGTATTTATTTTACGCACGCAATGCAGTGAAACAAGTTTTCAGATATTACATGTATAGTGTGATGCACTCAAACAGCAGGATTTATTTGCAGTCTCAAGCATTAAACCTTATCAAAACAGCTCTAATTGACTGTAAAGAAATTATGTACAGCACAATTTTTAGAATCACTCAAATCAAGGCAAGTTCGGGAATATCCTCAATTGGGACGCATTCTTCGACGATCGAGTCTCCTTTCCGCTGGCGATTTCAACCTTAATTCTTACCATTGAACATGTGAGTGAAAGTCTTCAGGATGTCTTCCTCATGAAAGTGCACATCACATACACGTGATATGTCGGACAGTTTCTTGTCCTCACGAGGAATGGTGCGATCTTACGCCGCTCGCTGCTCAGGGTCACGCGGGTCACAATAGACCGTCTCGGAATTCGCAGGACTGTTCCGACTTTTCATACAGTGTCCCGAGCCGTCCCTGTCGGGACAGATATCTGTCCTGCGTTCATTCCGGACCATCCAGTTAGAAATTTTTATGTGATCCAATACACGCCCGACAACGCGCGTCACGCTCCAGTACACGGAGTTCTCACGAATAGCACGCACGAAGCAATGTTGCAGTGGCTAGCAGTGGCTGCGAAGGGCTTTAGTTACATTGGCTGAACTTCTGTGCGAAGCGCGACTACTTTTACGGGTACATTCTCCAGCAAGAGGAAGTGTTGCGAGCAGCACGTAGTCAGCTGAAGAGGCCGAAACAATAAAGAAACAATCCCCCCCGTCCCGACTCCCTTTATTGAAGAGTTGGTAACTCTGGCACAAAAGAAATGTCGTGGTGTCTCGGATTTCCTGTAACCTAGCAAAACGTTTTCTTGGGCTAGTTGGTTCATGACTTCTGTGGTAAAATTGTAGCGTAAAACAACACAAGGACCGACAAAGAACACGGGACTGGCGCTAACTTCCAACTGCAACGACAAGGTCCTTGTGTTGTTTTGCGCAACAATTTTCCCACTGAATTCCCGTAACCGCTCGTACAGCCGGGAACACAACATGTCGGCATGGTGAAGACACGCAGCACATCCAAAGCACAATAGAAAGCGCAAAACTGTTCACGCAGAAAGCAACCTCCAGGGATGCTGACGCGCCGCAACGCCGGTTGAAGAGAGTGGAGTGAGTGAATCCTGTTGCGACAGCAACGCCACATCTGTCGCTGATGGCGGCGGCGCCGCGCAACATCGCTCAGTTTTGCAACTGATCTGGTTCTATAGACCTCGTGAGCTGGTATGGTGGCGCTACTGCTCTCGCCCTCTGTCGGGCTAGCGGCGCACTGTTAGGATTGTCGCCTACGGGCCCGTCTGCATGTTTCAAGGTGGCGGCTATGTTTGCGGCGGCCGCTGTTCTCCAAGAACGGCCACCGTAGTTCTTTTTTTTTTTTCTCTCTGCGTGTGCAAATACGCTGTGCTAACTTATGTGTATTTATGTTTTTCTTTCTGTCTGAAAAACCTCTCAACTACAGCCGTTTAAAGCTGTAGCCGGAAAACTAGCACGCAGCGACTCTTGTTAAAAAAAGCATTCCACAAAACTTCGTCCCCTATTCGCCTCAAGCCATTCGAGAAAGAGAGACCCCTCTCAGTCATTCTTTTCACTGAAAACCGAACTGCGAGCTCTACCAAACAAAAAAAAAAAAAACAATAGAAAAAGCCGACAAACCCAGCTGCTTGCGCCGGAAACAAGTTCTTTTCCGTCCCTTGGACACCACGCGGGGAACAGTAGATTACCCCCCCCCCGCACACACACACACACACACACACACACACACACACACACACACACACACACACACACACACACACACACACACACACACACACACACACACACACACACACACACACACACACCAACACGCTCACAACGCGCACACACACTTCACAGACAGTGAGACTGCAAGGCAGTGCAAGCGCCCATCAGTTCGTCACTGGTTGTCGTCTGCTAGGAAAGCGCATCGCCGCCAGCCCGCGCGTGAACTTGATGACATGAAGCGACGATCGTGTGTTGTTGTGCGATTTCCGTAGGATTGAAATTGCAATAACGTGCGTTTCAAGAGGAGTTCTTGGTCGCTTGGTACGAAGTTGCACGCGAGTGGTCAGTGTGTGGTCTGAAAGAAGAATTGATGTGCGCGATGGAATCTTCAGACATTATTGGGAAATGCAGAGTGCAATCGAAAACCGTGGAATACGACGCACGAGTGGAGGTGAGCTTTTGATTTTTCAGTGCTCTACGTGTGCTGAGCCATACCGAACTGTTTTCGTTCCCAACGAAGAGGACGCGGCAAATTTGTGTCTGATTCCGCACCGGCTACCCCTGCTCGCCGCTCTGGCTGGCAAGAAATCACGCGTGAGAGCAGAAGACGCAGACAGGCACATTGCCCCTCTAGGTGGCCGTTGTTAGCCTGCTATCTTCCTATTTCTTTGTGACCTTGTAAGCTTGTGTATACATTTAAAATAAATAATAAAAGGCGAAAAAAAGAACGCACGAGAGTGGGGACACTTATGGACGGAATTCGAGGCGTTGCTTACGCAGCCCCGCACAGCTGCGGTAGAGTTGTCTTTCATTTTCGTCCGATTTCTGAGGTAACCCGCGGAATTTTAAAGCTAGTTGCTTCCGAACGGTGTTCCTACAGCTATTGTGCCAGCCATGCACGCAGAAGTACGAAAAAGTACCGGACTATACTGCGACGTTTTTACGTCCTTTCGAGAGAGGAGCCACATGCGTTTCTACCGTGACTGAGGGCACGGGAGCAACAAACGACAATCCCAAGTTTTCCGCCGCGGCCGTCCGGTGGCGCTGCCTGTTCGGTTCAAAGCGTTGGATAGCTATTTTTAAGGACACTTTGTCGTGCGCGTCTCGAGAGCAGTTTTCAAATTGAAGGAACATTAGGAGCGTTGCGTCTGCAAGTGTCGACAATGGATAATCAGACGCTGTTACATGTTTCTTTATATATACTTCAACAATATGTATATAATTGTAAATTTTGTATATAGTTAATCAAAACTGTAAATTAATCAAACCTTGTGTATATATATGTATATATAACAACGTGTGTCACGTCTTCATATGATGGTAGAGGACTTGTACGGAAGATTCACGGGTTTCCCGAAATCTATGTATAATAACATAGATTTAATCAATGTAGATAAGGTATTAGGCCAACATGAAACAAGGAAGCTTTTTTTTTCTTTTTCTTTTTTTTTTCTTCGAGCCTGGTGGCAGACAAGTCACCGCCTCGTTTTAAAGGGGACGCTCATAGCATCCATCCAAAGCTGCAGCGCACTAGGCCTATAAGGGTGTCCTCCGGGAAGCTGCAGATTTTACCAGCTGTAGCGAAAACCTCTTCTTACTGCTCTTGTACCGGTGGCTGGTGCCACTGGCACAGCACGTCGGCATCCTGAAGCATCCAGAACCACCGTACAAACTGACTCAAGCGCGGTCGACCACGCACCGTGCACCTATAGTGCCTAGAATATACTGGATAGTGTGCTGAGCGGAGGGGGTTTCCTATGGGAGGAGGTGGCAGGGCCGGTGATGCCTTCCAACTTTCGCCGGCAGGCGGCGATGCTTGTCGCAAAGGTGTAGCCTGCGCGCCGGTTTGGCCGGTGTGCTGCCTCCGCAGCTTTATAAGTGCTTGGTGCCTCGTGTCCGAATTTGTCTTAGTGACGCCTGCGTTGTTTTTATCTTGTTTGCGCTGTTCTTTGTGTAGGCACGTGTAAATGAGAACTGCAAAGAGTAATGATGCAACGGGAGACGCATCAGAGCAGGCAGAAAACATGCTTCATGCATGAACACTACTTATGTTTGATAAGTTGATGGTTAAGTTGTGGAACAGTGGGATTTTCATAGTTAAGCTCAGATTATATTCTCAGTTATAAAGGTGAGGTGAAACTGAAAGTGAGTTTCAAAGTTTGGCTGTACAGCAGTAGTAATAAAAGCTATGACTAAAATTTGCGGGGTATTTCAAGGTAGACGCCGGTTGCATTAAAGCTCAAAGATAGTTTGAAATTGTTCAGTATTTTTTATTTGTGTTTGTTTTTCTACTAATATACTTTTTAAATAAGATGTGCCATCTGCAGAGCATTGCAATTTTGCATAAGGGTAGCCACTAACGCTTTACAGAAGTGGAGCTAAAATTGTGAGCATAAAACAAAAACTACATTTGTTATGTTTTTTACGTTTGTTGATTTATGAAAATTGCCACTTATAACTGTTTTTTTTTATTCTAAAAGTTAGAAATGCCTATAGGCTACTGGTTTTAGTAATGTAAAAGCCATTAGTTAACACGTGGAAATTTTTGTCTTTTAAGCTCACTAGTTCTCGAGAAAAAGGTGCAGAAATTACAAAAATGTTCTTTTGAGAAAAACGCAGAAATAACGCAGAGGTACGCGCGCATTACCTGTCAATGTGTCAAAAGAAAAAGGACCTAAAATTCTTTTTGAAACGGCGAGTGCCCAAACGTGATATATTTTCGGAAAGATGCTGTAGCAGGTAATTTTGAAATCCCAAAATGATTTTTTTTATATACCAAAGGAAGCCTCACCACACCTTAAACTGTTAGTTCGTTGCGGTTAAAAACAAGAGCCCACATTCACAAAGGTGCCTCGCACTTGATTTTTTCAGGCAATATTTCAGCCAATCATAATGCTAGACTAATGAAATTATCTAACTGAGATGTCGATCTTGGCTAATCACCCCTGTTCGATTTCTTTGCGCTTACCTTTCCTTCTGTTGAAACGAAATTCAAGCTCCAGACACATTTGTAATGTTTTTTTTTGTGAAGTGAGCAGTACCCATCAATTAAAATGCATGAGTAGTGAATCTTATTGAGACTGGCTTTTGTTCATCGCATGTGGTCTAGAAAATACAGATGCCATGCAGGAAAACGCAGAACAGTGAAAGTGACCCCACCCCACCCTACATTTGCGTATAACTGATGATCTGTTAACTACAGACTTGCTCATGTAGTAAAACAGTAGTAGGCACAGCTGAAAAAAAAAAACGCAGTAGGCACAGCTGAACTGCAGAAACATCGAAACAACCGATCCCGAAGTATGCTGATATCTGCAGCACTGGGTGAGCAAAATTCATCCTGTTTGTGAAAGCGAACAAAGTGCAAAAGCTAGTGTCATAATGTCTGCAAGAAATATTAGTGTATTTGTGTAATACCAGCGTTACACGGAAATTTTCGATTACTGTCGACCCGCTCCGGGTCAAATATATGCTCGTGAGAATTATCGTAGCCACCCATCCTACTACCTCGGCGCATGATACACTCTGCAAGTCTATGATGGTGCATCATACCGAATATGATGCGCCGGTAATATTATAAAATATGACCACGACTGAGAAGTGCGAATTGCAGTTGACTGAATCGACTTCGAGTAAAATCGCTGCGTTGAAAACAGCGCCAAAACGGGATGAAGGCTAAGGAACAAACAACACAAGCGTTGTTCCTTAATCTTCGTCCCGTTTTCACGCTCTTTTCAACGGAATAAGATGTACCAACTGGCCCTTCAAAGCACCCTGCTGCTGCGAGTAAAATCGCCAGCGAATGCTCACGTGTAGCAGCGAGGAATATCAGAGTCAGACTTGATCGTGATCGAAATTGCCGTGAGCCATCCTTACGACATGATTTCTTGCGTCTAACGTGTCAACCTTAGCTGATTGTTTTCAACCGGCAAGTTGGGTGTGTCGTAGTATCTTAATTGTGACTTTTCTACTTCTGTTTGGTGTTGAAGCACAGAGTCGCGAAAAGTAGCAGACGACGGGAGGTACGTGTGAAACGCTTCGTCGTTTTGTAGGGCCCAACCAGATGAGGATTCTCTGCGGGCAAGAACTTGGAGCTAAGATTTCCTTCTTCCGATCGAGTGTTTTGGCGAGTGTGTTAAAAGGGACGAAGAACACTATTCGCAGCAGAAAGCGCCGTGCTACGCAGCTGCAAGCGCAGGAGCCGCCGACGCGCGATGGACGGATGGATGCTATGAGCGTCCTCTTTATAACGGGGCGGTGACATGTCTGCCACCATGCTCGAAGAAAAAAGAAAAAACTTCCTTGTTTCATGCTGGCCTAATACCTTACCTACATTGATTAAATCTATGTTATTATACCAAAAAATTATAAAGTCACGGTCTATCTATCTGCCTCTTAAAATGACCTTATTTTTTCCCCATTATTTATTTTTGTACTTTATTTCTACTTTTCTGCCACCAATACTCTAACCGTCTCTTACTTATATCTATCGCGGACGTGTTCAGCTTTCCAATGTTGTCCGTAAAACCCAAGGCTTCCTGTAGACTCGTGCCCACAAGTATACCTGGGTGAATATCGCCACATTCAATCAGTACATGTTCCATCGTTTCCTTAGGTCCCCCGCAGCATGTACATTGTTCTTCTTCGTTACTGAATCTCGCTTTATAACTACCCAGGTGAAAATTTGCAACTGGGAATGCAACTGGTCCCAGTTCAAATGGTTTATGGAACAATTCCCAGCGGGGACCAGTTGGGTCCCCACTGCAACTGGTCCCAGCTGATCCCAGTTGGGTCCCCACTGCAACTGGTCCCAGTTGCTTCCCCACTGCAGCTGGTCCCAGTTGTTTCCCCACTGCAGCTGGTCCCAGCTTGTCATTGTTTTTTGCCCGCTTGTCCTATTGTCCTTTTTTGCCCTATTAGAATTAGCCTTGAGTAAGTGTTTCATGGGTGTCCCGTCGTCATGCAGAAGGCCTGCAATATAGCAGCACCCATGCAATGATAATCACAGTGGATGAATGAGGCATACGTTCAAATATATTTTCATAATCAAAACTACAAATGCTTATGCTGGCCCTTCATGATGTCGGCGACCATTTTGCCAAGGCAACTATGTCTTGTGTCACTTTCTTCTGGGCAGCCGCAGCGGCACTTGAGGAAATGCCTCCAAAATTCTGAAAATAAACAGAGCCATGAAATCAGAAAAACTCTAACACTTCTTTATTGAACTTTAACTTTGATAGCAATTGTACAAAGTTGGGGGTACAGTGAAAAATTATCTAGACCTGTGATTCACCGCACATGTTCACAATGTTGCGAAAGGCTGAGTGAAATATTACACACCCAACTGTGGCTTATTGCATAAAAGAACACAGCATATCTTCAAAATTTTGCAGCAATCGAGGAAGGAAATTAGAAGAGAGGGCAAAAGAAAAAAAAAAAGAGTGGTGCCTTATCCTGTTTACATGCTTGCGTCATGTGTTCTTTGAGATTCACCCAAGCATGAACTGCAAACTCGCCCAAGCTTATACATTGTGTGGTTAACACTGAATTACTGCAAACTATTTCAATAATCACTTACAATCTGTATGGTTATCTTTTTCGGGATGGTGGTGACTATTATGCATAGAGCATGCCACTAAATGTCAACTTAAAGATGGCATGAAGTAATTAAATTAAGCTATGGTAGATTAACGATGAGGCAGTCAGAAAGCTTAACAGACTGTAGTCAAGGCAGCCTAGATTCCATATCGCTGCAAGCCCAACACAGCAGTCAGGCTGCAATGAGTTGGCTAAAACACGTGCTGCACGTTACATGCTTAAGCAATTAAGCCAACAGCATTAATAAACCGCACCAATGAACATATGTTACGCACATTTTGTAACGAATTATATCGTTCTTGTGATGTTATGTCGAACAAGTTTGGTAAGCCGATTGGTGCGCACGCCAACGCACACACCGCATCGACTAGAGCGTTTTATTAAGAGGCGATAAACGCGTTTTTGGCTCAACACACACGCTGAGCATAAAGTACACAAAGGGTTTGCGAGACTTCAACTACACTCACGAGCAGGGCACCGGTCCTTCAGCCCTGATCTACGCTTATGTTTCTTTGTGCATAGCGACAAACACAACAACAATGCAACGATATATGTGTGCAATAATTCAACCTCCATTAAAGCGTCTGAACTGAAGCGTCGCTGGTCTCGCTGTCATCAGATACCAGAGACGGAGGACGAGGGACTTGTTTTCCCGATCTTTCTGCTTCGTCCCACGTTTTTAATACAAAAAATAAAGGCAATATCAAACAAATACTAAATAAGAGTAAATACCATGCATTCAACTCACCGAACAATCGGAACACATGGGCGTTGACGTAAGCTTGTTGCTCGTCTTGCCATTATTCTTGGTGCCACTCTGTAGAGTCATAATCCAAGACATTTGTGGCTGAGTTCTTATGGTGCACGTTGAACATAGCCTTCACGTTCTCGTCGCGGAAATACACTAAAGCAAACACCGTGTAAGCAGGCTTACGTGTCGAGATTACACAAAGCGTGCGCCGAGTTCGCCGAGTTTTGGCTTAGCTTGGCTGGCTTGGCCGCAAGCTCGGCTTGTCTCCGTATCGGGCGAGCGCGGATGGCGCGTCGGACGCACGACGTTTGCACCTGGTTTGCACCACGTTATTTCCGCCTGTATTTTTATAGCGCTGCTTATCTTGCTTAGCATAAATTGGTGTAAAATTTAAATATTATTCAAAGCTTCTTTTTAAGGTTAGGACATTCTGTAGAAGCAAGGAACGTGACAAAAAAAAGTTCATAACAATTAACACGCAGCATCTCTGGCGCCACGCCGCGCACCGGTTCACTTTTTTGGTCAATCGGATGTTTCTATGCCGGTTGCGGTCTCATGGCGGTTTCTATGTTATTATTCTATGGTGTTTAACAACACCTTCGCTATTTAGGCGCTGCTGTGTTGTCGATTCATTCGCAAGCATCGTGCGTTTGCACATTTTTCTCTGCGTACTTTACCAGTGCCTGTTTACCGCAGGGCAGGTACGGAGACACTGTACCGTCGTGGTCGACACGCAGTTTTTCATAACATTACAGCCGCGCGAGTTGCTGACAGCGTACGTTAACGTGATTAGATTATCAAAGTGGCATGATTAGAAAACGTGCCATATCCACGACGGTAAAGTATTTCCGAACGGTAAAGCGGCGCTGAAAAACCCTTTCGTTGCGCCACGTGTGTCTCGTCACCCTCGCTCGATCATGATCTTCGTTTCAACATGAGAAGCCGATCGAGTGCTCTGCTCCACCGCGGTTAATGAAGCGGAATCACTGTTTATTTGGAGCCTGGATATCAGGCCCGTAGCCAGAAATCTTTTTTTTTTTTGGGGGGGGGGGGGCACTTGGTGAAGGCCTGACTATTCGAGAAAAACACCTATTTTCATTATTTATTTTCGGTAAAACACCCCCTTCCAGGCAGCGCACAATTGGGACCACTTGCTTCCAATATAACTGGTTAGGGTTTCCAACTGGGACCAGCTGCTTCCAGTTCAACTGGTCATGGTTCCCATTGGTGGCCAGTTGAGTTGTAACTGGGACAGCTGCTAACTGGAACCAGTTGCAACTGGAATCAACTGGGACCAGTTGAGTTGTAACTGGGACAGCCGCTAACTGGAACCAGTTGCAACTGGAATCAACTGGGACCAGTTGAGTTGTAACTGGGACCAGCTGCTAACTGGAACCAGTTGCAACTGGAATCAACTGGGACCCATTGGTTTCCAACTGGGGCCAGTTGGACTGCAACTGGGACCATTTGATCCCAGTTAATACCAGTTGAAACCAGTTGGATTCCCAGTTGCACATTTTCACCTGGGTACGCGTTCTAAGGCAGCCCGACCTTGCTTCAAACAGTGAAGCGCTTCCCCTTGAATTATCATAAAACCTTTCCCTCATTATTTCGTTTTTTCCCTTTCGGTAGTTACTCAGAGCCGGCTTCTTTTCCATCGCTGCCATCCAATAAGTCCTCTCCGCCTCTCTGACCTTCCGCTTAATGCTCCTTGTTGCCATATCGCCCGCACTGCTAGCCGTCGTGGACCTTAGCGAGTCGCAGCGCCGCCAAGCCGGTGGCATGATGCAAGCTTCGCGTCCGGGCCTTCAGGTGTCGCCCCCATCGAAACGACGACAGCGCACCGCCGGCAGCGGTAATCGAAACGCCATCTAAGCCTTTTTTTGGCCAATTTTATTTGTAAGACTTCAGGTCAATATGCACAAAAAACCGTTTCTCATTTAATTTTATGCTGTCAGAAGCGTGCATAGCGCGAAGGCTAAAAAGATTTGAAAGTGACGCACTTTTGTGGCAGCGCAAACCAGAAAACAGAAGTCACGCCGCACTGGTGGCCGTGAAAGGGACGCGGATATGTTCATATCAGTTACAGACAGTTTGCTGAATACTGTGAACGAAGTGGTGCGACATCTTGAGCAGCAGAAGTGCAGGGACTTTAGCGGTATACCTTTCTTATGCCAGCGAAGGCTTCGCGCAGTTGGATCTAGTTATCATCCAACGCTGGACAGCTTCTGTGCTCCGGACATCTGTGGTGGGGCTATGCGTAGTACGTACCTTCTTTGCATATAAACGCTTATGCATGCATGTTATTCGCTGGTATACATGCTAAAACGCTACTTACGTGTCCTTCATTTTGTGTAACCATCGATGCAGTCGCAATAAAATAATTTATTGCAGAAGTTTGTGTGATCAGCGTTGTCATTTCGCTCGGCCTGTATGCGGCAGCACTGCCCTACTAAAGTAAGTATGCAAGATACTTGTGAGTACCTAATGAGTAACTGACTACAGTGTATATTATGGAAACGAGAAAAATTGAGGTAGGGTGGAGAGGCGGCTGCCGGAGCGAGCGGGGGACAGCGGTGACGCAGAAGCAGACGACGACGGCATCGTCTGCTATGCGGAATGCCAGCCGCCATATCAAGGCGCCCTTGTGCGTTTCAAACATATTTCATTTTATACACAGCTATAAAATCTACAAGCAATATTCGTAGTTCTTAAAACTAAATTGCATGTGAAAAATGATAAAAGCTTTTTCTGTTGAGAGCAAGATAACATTTTTAATTGTTTTTGCAACTACCGTTAGAATCCAGACGGCGCTACCATCGTGTCCAAATTTTCGTCCCCATTGGCCTTATGGACCAATGTTTATAGAACCTTGTTCAGTTGCCAAACTCTCCGCCTCCGCCGTACTCTGAAAGCGGCGCATAACGGACTTCCGGTCCAGGGGGCGCTACTGCAGCAACAGGCTCTACGTAGCAGACGACAAAGCGTGAGCGAACGTCGCGCATGCAGCTGCTATCCGCGCAAATAATGAATTCCTTGAAAACGCAACAACGAGAACAACTAGTTTTTCTCTTTAGGTAATCGTGATGGTTTAATACATTAGCAAGAATGTTTGAAAGCGCGTTAGATGCTGTTCTATGTTGCGCGAACTATAGTAGGCACCGAGAGCTCGGTGGTTGCTGCGCCTCTCATCAAGTTCAGGGCGACAGGCATTAGTGTTGTTGTCTAAGTCCACTTTTCAACGACAACGCGGGCGGCTTTGAAAACAATCTTTTTTTTTTTAATCCTAACGGGGAAGACTCCAAAGGTTCTGGTAGGTCCTGTGAAAATACGTAATGACAGAATTTTGTTGGAGCGCCGCGAGGAGTTGTGCAGTACGTTCTGCTCACAGCCTTCGCGCATTACCCATTATAGTTTGTTTTAAGTGCCCAAGAAACGCCAAGAACACTAGGAAACATCGCTTAACATTGTTAATGCATATCGACTATGCGGCAGAGCGCACTTGCAGAAATCGACCCTCGCAAGCGCATGATGAACTTATGCACGTGTCACGGCACACTTCGATAGCGATCAAATCCCATCGGGACTGGAGTTTTTCGCTGGCTCATCTGTGCGAGTTGCGGAAAGGAGCCACTTGGGCTTGAGAGGTTACATTCAGAGCGGTAGCGCACATAATCGAAAATAGCCTCACCATCTAAAATTGGGCCCTGACGTCGCCCGACAGCATATCTTGTATGCAATTTTAATCCTTCACAAATACTAAAGATAGCTTTTTTTGTTTTACACATTTTTAACGTTCCTCCTTAAAACTGTATTAAACAGCTTAGTAAAGCGATTGCAGCATTACAATTCTACCTTTATACGCTTGCACGTTTAATGTTTTGAAATGACACCCTTTCATGTTTTCCCCCTCATTTATAGCATGCTTTACCGCATTGAAGAGTATGGTCTTGCTTATGGCATATATTTTTTCTTCATCTGCAGTTATTCATATGTACCTCGGCAACATTAAATGTGAATAAATAGTGGGATTAACAGGTTCTTTTAATACAATGCATTGGAACTAACTTCAGGATATCATGAACATATAAATGTGAGAAGTGGTATCTTTACACAGGACAATAGTTATAGTGAGAAAAGCACAAAAAGTCACACATTTTATTGAACAGTTTCGCTGGTTTACATACAATATTTACTGAAATTGCACGATTTCCAGATTTACAGTAAACGAGCCTTTTTCCTGGCATTCTTGACCTGTTCACTGACTTGGCTTCTCTCTGCAAGGTGCCTGGAGTAAAAATGCATTCGCATAACCAAATAAAACTTAATTAACTTCACCGTAAATTCCTCGGCATGCAAATCGCAGCCCAGTCGCACGAGTGATAGATTAGACAAGAGGTCCACAATGCCCCAAAAGAGGCTCCCAAAATCCTTTCCTTCCTTCGTTTCTTTCTGTATCACAGGCTCAATGCCTGCCAGCAACTTTACCAACTGTTGGGAAGGGTGCTTTAAAGCACCAGGGACAAACGACCTCTTCTCCGTTAACACAGCTGCTGGTGGCACACATTTCACATCCGTGGTGGTAGCATGGCACTCCGTGCATGCAGAGAACTTTAGTGCCTTCTTCGCCACATAACCTGCAAGATAATACAGTACTGTTTGTTCAGCAGTCGGGTGATTATAGTCATGCTCTACTGCACTAACAGTGCTTTCTTCAAGGGTAATTGACTTCAAAATGCTGTCGAGTTTCTCATTCCTGGCTTGCTTTTCCACTAGGGCTGACATCTTCTTGTCGCTCAGGGTCTTGTCCAATGATATCGGCACAGGATCCGCAACCCCTGAGCAGTTACCTCTTGATGCCATTTTTAGAGGAGTATGTAAGCTCAGGAGTCGAAAGACTTGGCTGAAGCCAGTGATTGTAGGGTGATTTTCGTCACCACCAAAGCTGCGAACAACACCAAAGAAGCGCTGAAAATAAAAATGAGCTACAATAAATTAGTGTTCCAAACATATATGTTATAAACGTCATTCAAATTAAGAAAATTTCGTAAAGAAACAAATGTGGTACCTCTAGTGGGTCCTGATTCAGTTTAGCAGTAAGCACGTATGGCACTCCTTTGCTGTGGAGAAGGTCAATGATGTCAAGAGTGGACAATAGTGTCACTCGCAAAGACTCTGCTGTCATCTGGGAGGTGAACATTTTTGTGTTGCTGTCTCTACAATGCCTTTCTGTTGAATCAAGCATCCGAAGAAACCCTTTGATCACCTGCATAAAAAAAAAAACATGTAAATGATGATTTTATAAACAAAGCGCATGCACAAAGCAATACCAGCAACTATTGTGGCATCTATTACTCCTATATGTTGTATGTAAAAACCTATGCTGTGACATTAAACACGAGTTGCCAGTGATCGTCTACTTGTCTGTTATGCAGTGTATGCATGCGGACACTACACGTATTAAGGTACCTTCGTCGGTTGAACAAGTTTTTCATAATCGTAGCATTGCACCACATGGCATACTCCTCTCACCTGGATTTTAGGAGAGTTCTTTCGGATACCCTCTACTGGTATCCTTGCATTCAGTGCGTCAAACAAATCGTTGACCAGTAGAGTGAATTCCTCCGTGCCCTGGGTATTCTGAAAGCCAGGCACCTTTTGCTCCCTGTAGATGTTCAAGCCAATAGCAACACTCCTGCTGAAAAGCTGGAATATGAAGTGAGGCACTAAAGATTAGTGGGCAGTCACATGGCACAAGAAGACAGTCAAATAAACAAATTGAGCATCCAGGTTTCTGTCTGAAACTGCGGAAGCAAAAGTGAATAATCTGTTTTTGTGCAATTATTGCTCAGAATGGTTAAACACGTACCTGTGCCGCAAGCCTGACATTCATTCTTTGCAGGTTGCTTGGATTAACGTGGCAAGTTGTCAGCTTAGGCACGACTTTCAGTTGGTTATTCTCCTCCATCTTGTAAAGCAACTTGTAGTCATTGAAGTTGACTTTGTGACTGCCAGCCTGAAAAGGAAATAAAAATACTAAAAAACAAGAAAGACGAGCTCACCATTTCTTAATAGTACTGTCTTGTTTCCACATGTAACACAAATACTACAGACAAAAAACTGAGTAACTCTCCATCGATAGAATTAAGTTTTATATTAAAATGATAGCAAATTACACTTAACATGCCATAGGTGTGTGTCAGCAGATGGTTCCTGATGAATTTTATCACATGTGGAACGTCACATAGGAAGTGCAAGAACTGTCCTGCTTTGAGTGACGGGTGCTGGATCTTGTTTCGGGCTTGGGAGAGCTTTCCACTTATTCCTAAATGGGTCCACATTGAGCGATTGTTTCCAGCACCATCTGATACCACAGCTATGACTGAAGCTCCATGGCGTTCTAATTGAAGTACTGACTCTAGCACCATTTTCGAAAGCACAATACCAGGTGCCGCACTTTTCGTTGCAAAAGAAGCAATTGGTTGAACCCAGGGCTCAAAAATAGGAACAAACATCACAAGTGCATGATCTGCTAGTGTTCCATTTTCATCAGGAGTGGTGTCACCAAAGTTCACAAAGCCATCAAACTTGTAGGACGATGAGTTGAATTCCACGCCTTGTCTGAGCTTGATTTCATCAATTAATATGGTCCCATAGTTGGACGTACCTCCTTTTTCATTAAAGTACGCTTGAATGCTCTCCAGTGCAACCTTATTAAAGCCATATTCACAAGGCATTCCTGAAAGAATCTGGTTCAGACGACTGCATGTGGGCAGCGCCAAGAGCTTCATGGACCTTATTAGCCTGTATGCCTTTGGGCTGGCAATCCTTAAGAGGAGGCAGTTCATTAGCCATGCAGTGCTGTATCGAACCCCTTGGGGAGCTTTCGCCTTCACTTGCTTTAGGGAACTTTCAATGGCCATTTGCTGAATAGGTGGCAAGACGCTAACTGCTTCTTTAATGTTGTCGGGCTCCGATTCCAATTTATCTTTCAGCTCCCTCACGTCGTGCAAAAGCTTCCTTCGTCGAACCGCTGCTCTCACGGCTCTTTTTCGTAAAATGTTCAATTTTTGCTGCCGCTCCCGTTGCTTGCGCCCTTCTTGACCCTGCTTCCTGGTTAGCCTTATCTTCAGCTTCGAACAACGTATGCAGCTTATACTCTGGGTTAATACTTCACAGCAGCTGCTTCTTCCTTCGTATAGTAGCGCCCCTGCGCATATTCTTTCACAGCCTGTGCACACATTCAGTGCGTCAACACGCGCGAGCAGTTCTGTCAGGTGTGAAAGCACGGTGATAGTGTCAGATTTTCAATCTGACACTATCACACTAGACATTATGACACTATGACACTATGACACTATCCTTCGCAACACGCCCATGCGCGCTAACACTCACTGACATATCTTCAGCGACGATGACGCATTTTCAATTACTAGTGTGCGTTCTTCAGCCTTTATTGCATAAAAGGCCACAAAACTGCCGTTTTCATCAGAGGTGTCAATGCTACGCCAACTCGTAGACGGCAAACGAACATTTTCAACATCGCTCAGACTGAGCGCACCGCTTGCCGAAGTGACGCCAGAGTTATCCGCACAGTTTTCAGGCTCGCAGGGTGATTTAACTCGCTTCAAACATTTTTCTTCGACCGTCTTTCCTCGATCTGGAATCTTTCTTTTTTTTTTTTGTTGGTGGCTTCGAAAGATACGATGGGAGGTTAGGAAAAACTTTAGGCACACTTCCCTGCACAAGACTCCACTTACCGCGAGCGATTTCGACTTTTTTCCCGTCGACAATGTGGCTGTACGTTTTCAAGATGTCCTCGGTATGAAAATGCACATCGCAAACTCGCGATTTTTCCGTCAGCCTTTTGTCGAGACGGGGAATAGCGCGATCCCACGCTGCACGGAGAGCCGGATCACGTGGAGCCCAGAAGAAGTGTCTCGGGGAATTGTTAGTCCTATAACCGCTTGTGCATCCAGGCACACAACAAGTCGGCATTGCAGAAGAGCAAACATACACGCTACACAGGACACAACAACACGCAAAACCTCTTCCGTCTGCGTACTACAACACGCGGACACTGCGCAACCACAGCCACACACACTCGAACCGGCGCACGTAGCTGGAATGGCTGAAGCCTGTTGCGACAGCAGCGCCACTTCCAGCCACCGCTTGCGGCGGCGCCGCGCAACACCGCCGAGTTTTCAAAATGAAAGAAGTTCTATAAACGTTGCTATGGACATGTCACTCGCTTGGCGCCGCCATGCGGTGACTGTGGGAAGGCATCAGCGCGGTGGCCACGCCAAAGCTCGCGCTCAGCATACTAGCCAGTATATTCTAGGCACTATAGTGCACCGATCAAGTAAACAACCTCTAACCCAGACGAGGACTAACGAGGACGAACAAGATGGCGCTCGGACAACCTTCTAAAAAGCTAGTGCGCCACTCTAGCGATTTCTTAGTGCCGCTGGTGCCGCCGAGTTTGCGGTGGCGCTGCCATCAGGAGCGAGCACTTTTGCGTACTAAAAGATTATGTACCGTACAATTTTACGCTGTCGGACACCATGAAAAGACGCCACTTGCTTCGGTGTATATTAAATTGCCGTATTTATCGCTATTAGAAGCTCGCTCGCCAGGTTCTTAAGCTGGGGTGAAGTTCCGCGCCGTAACGTACATCCATCCATTCAAAGCGTCGTGGAGCGCGAAGAGAAACGCTGCGCGCGTCATGTCTTCCCTCTAGCCTGATTCTCTCAGGACGAGCGGGAAACGCGGTCGACAGCCAGGCGAGCGTCGGATAGCTATTTTTAAGGACACTTTGTCGTGCGCGTCTCGAGAGCAGTTTTCAAATTGAAGGAACATTAGGAGCGTTGCGTCTGCAAGTGTCGACAATGGATAATCAGACGCTGTTACATGTTTCTTTATATATACTTCAACAATATGTATATAATTGTAAATTTTGTATATAGTTAATCAAAACTGTAAATTAATCAAACCTTGTGTATATATATGTATATATAACAACGTGTGTCACGTCTTCATATGATGGTAGAGGACTTGTACGGAAGATTCACGGGTTTCCCGATCTACTCCGAGCCAGCTTCTCAATCAATATTCACTTCGTGGATATGGCGTAATTTCTTTTCATACCCTTTATTTCACGGACCTTTCCAACTGCGTCACTAAGAACTGCAGCGCCCTCGGGCGCTCTAGCGGAAGAATTGCACAAGCCTCTCTTTCCGGCCAAGAGCCACGCTCTGCGAGCTTCGCAGCTGAACTAACTTCAACTGCAATCTACAAAGCGCACGAGTGAGGAGGTGCCTGTAGGCTGTACACTGACACGAATGGCGCTACTTTAGTTATTTTTCAGCACGGAGGAAGGAAAGAACAGAGGAGAGGGCATGCCCAGCCGGCGCGCTGGCAGAAAAGTGTGGAGGAAATGACGTCATGGCGGCCATATCCACAGGGAACAATGGCGGTAGGGTGCGGGGAGTCGAGCAGACGACGTGCCGCGTAGCGCCGCTCATGTACGGCAAACCTGTCTCGCGCTATTAGCTTGCAACAGTTTGCTGCGTTAATCGTCTTTTTCCTTTTCTCTTTCAATGGGTGCAGTAAAAATGGGCACACTGTAACATATTCCTCTCCTAGTAGAAAACAGCGCGAAAACTACGAAGACGAGACAGATGAAACAGGACTAGCGCTGTCTCGTCCTTGTAATTTTCGCGCTGTTTTTTACTATGAATGTGTACCAACAAGCTCAAGTTCGTACGCTTCTCATCTTCCTCTCCTTTTTTACTGATTTTCGTGAAGAAATGCACGCGAGAAAGAATATATCGGAGTGACATGCGGTGCGCACCAACCAGCAAATGTCAATTGGTGTTACTTCCTTGAAAGAAAAAAATTCGTTACACACAATATGGATAATTTAAAAAAAAACACATATGAAGCCAAGGGTAACTAGAAAGTTACATTAAAAAGTAAACATCGAGTAAATGAAAATGATAAATGAGCAAGCGGTCATACTGTCAGCGATAGTAAATATGTAGATCTGAAGTAATGCGAAAGATCGATCTAGACAAAATGGATTTGGAACAAAGAAAAGGGAAAGAAAAATAAACCATCGCGGCAATCTTTTCGTCATATTTATACAACCGAATACAGCATAACAGACATCCCTCTGAATATAAGAACAGTAACTTATTGTTAATCATATCTTCTGAAGTGGAGCTACGAGGTACCTTTTTTTTCTAATTGTAATATCGGCGACAGAATAAAAGGAAGTGGTCCGTTGTTTCAATTGATTGCAAAATTTGCACAACGGCCGGGGACGCCATGAGACCAGCATTATGTAATTAAAAATTCACTCGTGGAATTTGACCGCGTAATCTGCTGTAAGAAACACACCACTGTTTATTCCAGCAATATCTTATATGTGCGAAGTTTTTAAATTTATCCAGAGATAATTTGCCAGTGTCGCTTTGCAAACAAGCATTTCTATACTTTAAAGCTGTCGCATAAGCCGTATATCTGGTAAATTATGAATCAGAGCTCCACATAGAGATACTGAGGCTCATGAATGCACCATTTCATTTAGATACAATCCGCAGTGGCCCAGTACCCTCAGCAACCAATTTTTTTTGTAAGTTTGCAGGTATTAGATAACGAAACATGCTCAGGAGTGTTGAATTCGCTGCCGTATATAGGAAGTGCTGAAGATACCGAAAGATAATCTGTAACTATAACTGCTGTTGATTCATTTGACGGGAGCTTGCTAAAACAACAGTCAGTATTTCTGTAATTAATATAGGTGTATATATAAGATGATAAGAGGAAGACAGAAAAAAAAGCGCTAATTTCTGCAACCCAATAGGGAGCACGGCTAAGCGCCTTAGGTGTATGATTGGAAAGTCGAATTGAAAAAGACCACTGAAAAGAGCGAGAGATGATGCCTAACCCAACGTTACTAGACTAGGTTAGCAAACTAGTCTAGTGACGTTGTCCTAACCTTACCCTCTCCCGATGCTTAAGTCGCGGTTTTTTTATTGACAAAATGAGTTGTATTGCTAATTGTCGTGTGAGCAAGGTAATTGTGTACTGGTAATTTAAATACAGAAATGGCATTTGTTTAGCATTAGGAGAAAAAAAAATATCACGACATTGTGTGCGAAGGATCGAACTGAGCTTACTTGAAGAGCCAATATGTTATATTTTTACATTGAGTAGTTCTAGCAGCGCTAATGCGAATCTGAGGGGTGTTCACTCACGACCAATGTGCTTCAAGAATAAACTAGGTTTTTAAATGAAAACATATAATGATTGTCTCTGATGCGAACTGTATATCTTTAAAAATGTACGTTTTAACTGTTGGTGTCTCTGATCTAATTACCGACCATGGTAATCGCGCTTCCATATCTAACACGTTGTTTGCAACGAACATTAGAAGTCCAAGGCACAAACGCAAATCATTCCTTTCTAATAGTATTAGAGGTTTCATTTTTTAAGCTTCGTTGCCAGAGAAAAAGAACAACAACAAGAAAACGGCGCCCTATACCGGGATAGGGCGAACATACATTTTGTTAATCACTATCATTGTATTTCTTCGCAATACAGTTCCTTGGTTTCAGAGTTTTCGTAGCAGCCAGGAACGAAGCACCAGCGTTACCACAGCTCACTAATGCATGACTCGTGTACAATAAAGAACGCGTAAATGGTGAAAATAAAAAAAAATCACGCCGCGTTTCCTTGTGATAGTCTTCCAACGGGCAATCTGCGACAGCGGCGGCTGTACCCGCGCCCCCTGCAGCAGCGCCCCTGGCGGCATCGGCGCGCAGAGGGACCCTCTCTGGCAAGGGAAACGCGCGGCGCTCAGCACACCTCCCCATTTTAGCCACCTTAATGGCGGCGTTGCTATGGGCGAGACCCAACGTTTATATACAGTTTATAGATACGTTGGGGAGACCAGCGCTGGATAGGTGGCGCGCCGAAAAAGGGCGCCTGGCGGGGAGTCGCGACATAACTCAGCCGCTCGCATGGCCTCCGCGCCGCCGGCTAATCTCGGAGGCCATGCCGCTCGCGCTCAGACGACCGGCGGCACAGCCCGCACTGTATCGCGGTCAGCGCACGCGGGTGCGCCGTTCCCGTGCTTCATTTTGGCGCGAACAGCTCGAGCAGCCATTGCGCCATTAATACTGCTTTATGGTTTAGAAAAAAATAACTTTGAAGGCTACTTTCTCAGGAAAGCAGTGGAAAACGGAGAGAAGTCCTGCAAAGCAGACTACGTCTGTGCATACGGCGTCGAAGAGACAGTGCTGTGCCGTGGTGGCGATTCCGTCGTCAACATTAGGGAGCTTTCGAATAGCGTACGCTAAGTTAGCGTTAGCGTTTGCGGCCCGCTATTTCCGTCACTTAACGGGAGCCCGCAAGCGGTTAGCGTACGATGCATGCGCAGTTGCGCGAAAAGGCAACGCAAAGCTTTGCGTACGCTATTCGAAAGCTCCCTATTTTCTGGTTGCGTCCTGGGATTTGTGTCACGCTAGTGCAGGCTCACAAGCCTCCATATGCATTGATAAGTATGTGCTGCGTCGATACCAGCTGCCCACTACCACAGTAGGTGCGTAAGGGGCAAGGGGTAGGTGCGTCAACGTTTTTCTGCCGTGCTATGTATGCCTGCAGCCCGCGGTGTGTATGCACGCGGACGTTGATCAAGCAAACCACCGTGCTAGCATAGCATGTATGGTGTCGCGCCGTTATGCTCGAGGGCGCGGATAGATTCCCGGCCACGGTGGCCACATTTCGATGGGGTTAAAATACAAAGAACACCCGCGTACTGAGATTTATGTGCACATTAAGGAACCCCAAGCGGTCAAAATTAATCCTGATTCCCACACTACGGCGTGCCTCACAATCATACCTTGTTTGGCACGTAAAACGCCAGCAATTGCCGATGTTGATCAAACATGTTTATTCTAAGACAGGCAAGAGAAAAGTTAACACAGAACGTTAGGCGAATTAAACAGCGAGTAAAAATCCAAAATATTTGACCCTTTTCTAGCGAGGGATAAATCGCGATGTCACTTCGCCGCGGCAGCCAATGCACAAAAGAGCTTTACCGCATCGGCTGGCTCCAGAAAGCGAAGCTTCGAGTAGTCCGCTGCTTTGTTCGTGACAACTCTGTCTGTAGCACAAGTGAAATTCAACGCAGGCATCCATCGCGTGCGTATTTCTCATAAAAGTTCAGCGGCTGCCCCCGTACGCATCTCGTAGACAGACACCTTTCCTTCTGCGTAACTGTTTGCAAATAATGTAAACTACCTGCCTATCGTATCATATTCACTGCACGCGGTGGCATCAGAAGGAGCTTGGTGGTGGACAGATGAAAACATTGTTACATAAGCCGCGTGCTGCATAATATGTAAGTTTTATTTAACACAAAACACCGATTAAATTCTGCTCGTTGGCCCCGGTTTCCACTGGTGGCCCTCACTATCGAATAAATCTAGCAGACACGCGCAATTCGGTTTAGAAACTAGCCCGACGCCACTAGACAGGAGAGCAAGAGCAGAACATACTGTGCTCGCCTGACTGCCGGGATGCAACGCCGCATCCGTTCCTATTCATATGTTTTAGAAGGAAAAGCGTAGAAGGATACATCCTCCCTCATTTCTACGTATTGTGGCACTTGAATGCGCAACAGCACCGCTAGCATACTTTAGTTTTGTTTCGGCGATACGCGCCCGCATCGCCTCAACTAGTCGCCACTCTCGTGCGCGGGAGCGGCTGGAGTATGCGCGCTTTGGCCGCCAGGGCGGCACTGCCCACACCGCGGAAACTCCAGCGCTGTTCCCTATCCGCGATGCGCAGCGCCTATAGGGGCGCCACTGAAAGCCGCGTAGCGGCGGCCGTTGTAACCGCTCGCGGGTCGCGTAGCAGACGCCTCATTTGCGCGCGTGCGATTCGCCGGTTGTGCGCGTCCCAGATAATTACTTTTGCGGCAACAGTGTGCGCAAAGGAGCCGCACTTTATAATAGTGGACATGTGTCCGATGTCACAGCTGTGTGGGACGACAATGTCCCCATACGCGACAAGTGTTTGTCACAGACAATCGACAACAAGCTTCGCCTACGAAGTGGAGCTCATCGTAAGTACACCGCTTTCTTTATAACGTCCCGATCACTAACGCCTGCATGCGTTGACGCGTGAACCAATGTTTTTTCTCGACACAGTAGCTTCGTTTACGTGCCATGTGCTGATATAGTAGATTTTGAGGGAGCGCTGTCGCACCGGCGTATAGATTTCACAGGGTCGGCCACGTGAAGGGTCAGCGTTGGTAAAACTTTGAAACCAGCGCGATAAACTTGTGAAAAAATCAACGATGAGCTTGTCATCATCGGTGCAGAAGCGCACAGCGAACATTCTGCACCGATGATCGCATTCCAGTGCCATCAATAGGTAGAATGCAGCCGATTTCGTACAGCACACGTGTGATTCCACGGCGCTTTTTTAAAGGAGCCGTCACCTGCCCTACATTCTCTCGCATTGCGCTTCGCGCCATTCGTTTTTCAAGTGAGCCAAGGTATCGCGTCTTATCAGTAATAACAACCTCATGTGAATTGTAGTGTCTACAATGCAGGCGAGGCGACCAAGTGTAAACGTAGTAGCGTTCGCTGAAAACGTAGCGACAAAAAAGAAGAAATAAAAACACGGTAATCGTTCTAACACTGCCGTAAACAAAGCGCGATTGCTTAGCTTCTACGTCGTACAGCTGCAATCCACCACCGCCGTCGCTTTCGCTCATGAAATAGCACCGGAAACCTGTAGATGTGCGTTCCTGGCGATTTTTTGTGTGTGTTTGAGCGGCCGACAACGCAGCAGGTATTTTTCGACATCGCTGAGGCCCGCCAGATCGTTAAATCACGATGAAAAACACATCCATCCGTGCACTCGCGTATAGACGCTCGCGGGAACACTGCTCGCCGGCCCCGCGAGCGCTTCCGAGCCATGGCGGCAGATGGCGTCGTCGGCGCTTTGCGCATCGCCTATAGGGGCGCCACTGAAAGCCGCGTAGCGGCGGCCGTTGGAACCGCATGCGGGTCGCGTAGCGGACGTCTCCTTTCACTGCAAGCATGACGGAAGTGCGCGCGTGCGATTTGCCGCTTGTGCGCGTCCCTGATAATTACTTTTGCGGCGATAGTGTGCGCAAAGGAGCCGCGCTTTATAATAGTGGACATGTGTCCGATGTAACAGCTGTGTGGGAAGACAATGTCACTATACGCGCCAAGTGTTTGCCACGGACAAGCGTCAACAAGCTTCCTTACGATGTGGAGCTCATCGTAAGTACACCGCTTTCTTTACAACGTCCCGATCACTAATGCCTGCATGCGTTGACGCATGAACCAACGTTTTTCCTCGACACAGTAGCTTCGTTTACGTGCCATGTGTTTATATAGTAGACTTTGAGGGAGCGCTGTCGCACCGGCGCACGGATTTCACGGCTGCGGCCACGCGAAGGGTCAGCATTGGTAAAACTTTGAAACCAGCACGATAAGCTTGTGAAAAAATATCTCGACAGCTTGCGCTAGTGGCGCGGGACTGAGTCACTGCGGAGCTGGTGGTCACCTAGCTTGTCATAGCAGCCCATGGCTACGTATTTGCTGGGTGTCTTCAGAGAAGAACGTCGGTGCATGTCCGTCGGCCCCCTGTAATTTCGCTGAAAAAAATATATTTTGTTGTCTTCACGAATACGTTTAGCTCTTCGACAGCAATTTGTCCGGGAACAAAATTTTCGTCAGAATGAGATGCATCCAGAGACTCTACGGCGATCTGTTTGAAGCGGTTGAATCAGTTCTGGCACAAAATGTCGGTTTCTCTGATGGATGAGGCTTCTTCTGGCGTGCGCATTCAGGAGGAGTGGCGTCTTAGCCGCTCCAGACAGACTGGCGCGGGCGCGCACGCAGACTCCGCCACTGTCGCGCGCGGCTCGCCGCTGCTGGTCTGCACGTTCGGGAGGAGTGGCGTCTAGCCTCGCCAGACACACTGGCGCCGGCGCGCGCGCAGCTCTTCGCCTTCTGACACTGCGCTGAAGCCGCTCGATAGCGCCTCTGACTGGCGTTTGCAGGTGGGTAACGCCATGGAGAAGGAGAGCGCAAATGCTGCTCAACGGCGCAGAAGGGCCGAGAAGCTTATCTCATCGGATCCCGAAGTAGTTGCCTGGCAATTAGCGATTCAGCGTACGAAGAATGAACAAAAGGAGGCTAATAATCCTAGATAATCTGGAAAGCTAAGAATGATCAGCTGAACCTTTGCTAACGCTACGTATATCTTACCATAGCCGAGCTAAGCCACTGCAAATTCCTTTGTGATGTGCGTAAAATGTAGTCATAATTTGCTCTTCAGAACCAACTGTTCCTGTTCTTTTCTGTCAATCCATCAATCCACAGAACATATTCACGACCTAAAAATAATGATAATGGAAATTATTGCTCCATGCTCACTCAATGTTGTGGTTACTCAGTTTACGTCAATTTGGCTACTTTTCGTGCTTCATAACTTCTTCGTCACAAAAATAATGCAACATGTTTTTACAGATTAAGTTAGAACACGTGCTTGGCTTTAATTCTGAAATGTTTAAAGAAAATCGAAGATGGTGTTTTTTTTTTAAATCATCTTCGAAATATTGCATTTTGAGAGACTTGTCCTCAGTTGAACATTTCTAGTTGACGTTTGAAGTCACTCTCAGCAATTTCGTTCAACGAATTTGTTAACCTAATATATCACAATGTTCTCAAAACTTTTGGGAAATCTGGCCTTTATGCACGCGGAGAAAAAATCTTAAATTCGAGCATTATTGAACTTTGTGCTGTAGAGAAGCATTGGTACTTTGCGACTTTGCGATTTTTTTTCTTAAAATAAGAGCATCAAAACTGCGAAGTAATAACGTTTTGTCGACGCAAACTATCGGAAGTATGTGGAGACAATTTGTCAGACCTACAGCTACAATAGTTTTTTTGTAGCCTCTCATCGAAATCCCATTTCCGCGAAATTCGAAAGAGGCGGTTGCGGCTCAGTGGAGGCTTTTAAAATTTTTTAAAGAAGGCGAAATATTTTTTCGCGAGACCAAAAGTGGTTTTGTGATCTTGGGGACTCGGACAACAAAATATATTTTTTTCAGCGAAATTACAGGGGGTCGACAGACATGCACCGACGTTCTTATCTGAACACACCCGTCGCTCTCGCTCATGAAATAGCACCGGGAACTTGTAAAAGTGCGTTCCTGGCGAGTTTTTGTATGTGTTTGAGCAGCCGACAACGCAGCAGTTATTTTTCGACATCGCTGAAGCCCGAGAGAGTCGTTAAATTACGTTGAAAAACACATCCATCCGTGCACTCGCGTAGATGCTCGCTGATACACTGTTCGCCGGGCCCCGCAAGCGCTTCCGAGCCATGGCGGCAGATGGCGTGGTCGGCGCTTTGCGCATCGCCTATAGGCTGTGTTCTAATTATGGACAGCATCGTAGACAGTTTACGTAGACGTCTACGCAGCAGACATGAGACAGCTTCAAACCGATTATTGGAACGCGTCACGGGCACGCGTCTTCATAGACGCCACCTCGCGTTGGCAAATGAAGGCTAAGGAAAGAAAGAAATACTGGAAATAAAATATGCCGTTTTATGGGGTAAACTGCCAAATAAAACCACTTAAAGGACTTTTGAAGTTGCGAAGAGTTCTTTTTGTAATTATTATTGTGATTATCGAGAGACACAAGAAGCAGACGATTCTTGGGCAGTGTGTTGCGGATGAAAAATGGACCCCGTCAGAAGAAGAACAGCTGTTGCTTTGTATTATGATTAACTGGATGTGTTCATCAAGTACAATGCTACTGTACGTTCTCTCCCAGGTGACCCCAAAGGTGAGCATTTCACAATGATGTACTTTGTGTCGCGTTTGTTTTACGTGCGGTGTCGCGCACAGGACGGTATGTTCAGTTCTCAGCCATGACGACTGCGCTACTGTGAGGGCGCTCTGCGAAAATCGTCGCGTAACGTGCGTAGAACTTCATGCATGTTGTCGAAAGCGATGCGGAATTCGCTACTTCTTTCATATATGGCACTTGCTTAATTGTGTTGCAAAACGCGAAACCCACTGAACAAATCGCCTTATTGCCGTAGCCTGTAATCGCCGGACGGTATAAAAGAAGACGAATGAGGAATTTATAAATAACTTTTTTGTGTGTTGCGGTGAATAAAAAGCTTACGAACATTAAGAGTAAAAAAATGCCAAAAATCGCATAAGTTAGGTAGGTGGATGTCACGGACTGAACGGTGGCCGCCGCAATTAAAGGACACTTCCTTATAGTTGCCCAGGTTCTAGCAGACTTAAGCGAACATAACGACGAAGTGCCTCGATAGAACAATATTTTAAGGGTCGTATGCGTAGGTTGTTGAAGTAATTTATACAGTGTACTTACGAGAACGAAACTGAATCGTACACCAAGGGTAATTACGCTTCTTATTTTCAGGCGAGAGGCTCGTACTGCTGCCTCTCCAGAAGCTCGCCGCTGCTGGAATGCCTCCACCGCGGCGAGAGTGCAGCATTCAAGCGCCACTTCAGGGTGACGAGGGAGACGTTCTGGAGCCTGATGGCGATCCTGTGGGGAGACAGTCCCGCCATAACACACGGATGGTGTAGGGAGCTGCGCCTTCTTGTTTTTCTTTTGTGGTTAGGCTGCGGAGCACCTTTTCGAGTCGTAGCAGCGTGCTTCAACATCCCAAGAACAACAACATTCCGAATGGTCACGAGTGTTCTTAAAATTATGATGAAAAAGCTCAACCAATTTATATACCTGCCAAATCCAGAAGAATTACCTGAGATTAGTGCAGGATTTTGCACCATGTCAAAGTACAACCATTTCCATGGCTTTGTTGGAGCCATAGATGGCACCCACATAAGGATACAAGCTCCAGCCAGTATGCCGGAAGACTATTTCAACAGGAAGCATTTTTACTCAATCCAAATGCAGGCAGTCTGTGACCATCGGGGCATATTCGTAGACATTTTTGTTGGATACCCAGGCAGCGTCCACGATACCCGGGTTTTAAAGAATAGTCCCCTATACACTAGAAGCCTTTATCCCCCTCCTGGATATGCCATTTTAGGCGATTCCGGTTATCCCAACATGGTCGCACCAATCGCGATCACAACGCCGTATAAAGACACAACCCAGCCTGTGGAAGCACGGTTCAACACAGCCCACACAAGAGCGCGTGCAATTGTTGAGCGCGCCTTTGGCCTTATGAAAGGCCGCTGGAGGTCGGTGTTCACAAAGGCACTGGAGGTGTCTGTGTGCAAGGCACCGGATGTCGTTGCTGCATGTGCAGTCATGCACAATGTGTGCATGCGGATGGGTGACGCATCCCCTGAGGAGCTCGAAGAAGACGTCGACATTGGTGGGGACCATGACACGGAACCTCCATCCCAGGATCCAGAAGCAGCACAAAGCAGAGACCGTCTGGCCGCCCGACTTTCCTGCCCTGCGCCGCGCGGCGATCATGACTACCATGCAGACATCTGAGACCAGTTTTTTTAGTTCATTGTCTGTAATCAGCTGGACTTTTTTTAACCATCAAACATATTAGTTTATTAATAAATATAACCAAAAGCCTTGTGAAAAGTAACAATGTCTGCTGTTACATAACACACATGGTCTAAACCACAATTAGGTGGCTAGTTGTCATCGGCGCGCCTCATGAAAAAATCGAACATCTTCCCCATCAGCTCCGTTTGTTTTTCGACGTTGGTGAGGATGCGCTCCATGACGTCGTTTTTTTTCTGCGTCTCCTCGCGTCTCTGCCTCTTTGGCTCCCGGGGTTGCTGGTCATTCTGCACGAAACAAAAGCCACTTTATGCAACGCAATGCGCAACCACCACGGAATGCAATAGGTTACAGCGATTACTGGTCACTGCTTACGTTTAATAGAAGACGAAAGATCCATAAACAGGGGTCGTGTGCTCGAGGCGACGTCTCGACAAGCGGACTGACCTTCTTCAAGGCCGCAACTTGAAGGAGACAAGTCAGCTTGTTGAAACTTCGGCTCCCGCGACACCTAGTGCTCACCAACCTTTCATCTCTTCAAGCTTCTTGGATTTCAGCCCTTTTTTTTACATTTAAGACGGTTAATGAAAGAGGGTGGTTATACGCACGTTTTGAATTATTACACAATATAACACAAATAACTGCACCCAATCTAATACGCATGCAATCATTATTTCGCAGCTCAACTTTCCTGACACGTCTCACTGGAACGTCATTTCTTTGTCCTGGTACGTGCAAAAATTGTTGCTCCACAAAAGTGTACTCCATAATGCTAAAAACTATATATGTACTGAAATGGGTAGTTACTGGGCTTTTAATTTATTCGTGATGTCATCAGCAATGATGCGCTTTCAATAATTAACGAAAAATATCCGGCAAAGCAGTGCGACGTTCAGTAAAGGGCTAAATAAATTTACAACAGTACAGCATTGAAGTGCTCACTGCATCCTCTGAGGTCTCCGTGCTTGCATCGGCAAGCGCTGACGCAATCAGCCGCGGTGGTGTTATAATCGGCCTTCCTGACATCACTGCATCCATCAGTTCGAAGAACGGCCACGAGAGTTCGTTTTCTTCGTTTCCAGCTTCAGTTGGCGGGTTCTTTAAATCCCGATGAAAGAAACAAGGCAGGAATAAAAAATCTAGTGGGACAAACTGTTTTCACAAATATCTAAATAAGCGCTTGTTGCGCTGGAAACAATCAAATCACTGCACTGATAAAATTTGCTGATATAAAAGGGCTAATTACCTTGTACTTCCTCAGCAGATTCAGCCACTTCTTTCGGCACTGTTCAGGCGTGGCGCCATGCAGGCCGATATCGTCAATGATTTTCCTGTAAGTCCATAAGATACACAAGTAACTGAGACACATCTAATGAAATTCAGATTTTAGAACATACTTTTTGATGTCTTGCCACGATCACAGCTACCGCTTTGACATTTACAAAAAAAAAAAAACGGACACTGGTATTTGTTTGTAGAGTCATGAACTCTGAATAGTTTCACCAGCGAAACCGAAAGCGCAACCGCCATACTCTTCCGAGACGGCCGCATGCAATGAGCGTCGTTACATCAATAATCGATCGACTTAACTTCGCGAGTGTGCATCTCTGTTCGCAACTATATCCCGCATGGCACCCATGCGTTAACGAATGCAGATCTAACAGTAATCGTTTTCATGAGCAGTGACGTTATTCTGGTTACGGTCACCATGGCACTTCAGTTTCGGTTTTGCTGGTGAATTTCATTACTCTGTAATAACTAACAGAAGCGGCTTTTTGGAAATCTCAAAGCGGCAATGAATTCTCCAAAAGAAGAACTTCAGTTTTCCTACTTGATCGCGTGTCTCTATTATTTGAAAAGGTAATTAATCTAATATATTTAATTGCTGCCTCAACTAATTGTCCATATATGTGGGCTGCAACAGAGAAAGTAATTATGAAGGCAGCGAGGAAATAAGTTATTTTTTGTGGATTTTTCGGACGCTTCCTGAAACAAGTACGCATCCATACACATTCAAAGATATATCAGAAGTTCGGAAGGACATATATGGTGGCCTGACGAAATCCTTGGTGTCGCTGGAGCCCACGTTTCGACAAGTGAACTTGCCTACATCAGTTGCTGCCTTGACGAAGACAAATCCACTTGTCTTCCTCAAGTGGACTCCAGCGACGCCCCGGTTCCAGGAATTCTCATCACATATATACTCATGACAGCAACAAATGTCGTGCGGCGACGGCAACTTACATCCAGCCTTGCTTTGCAGCATTTCTCTTGCCAGTTAAAAGATGCTCCAGCTCATGACGCCTAATTATTAGGCGCTTAGTTTGATCCTCGGTAACTGCAAAAGAGACAGGATATAGCGCTGATATGTACGCATGTAAACAGTATTTTCAATCGTACTTTATAAACGCAAAGGGGGAGGGGGCGTGCTCAATTAGGAGGAGTTATCACGTGTCCGGCGACACCTTTCCCTCCTCCCCAAACACACACATTGCATATGCACGTCTTCAAAAGCTCACGCGCTTAATTTCACGACTCTCGCGTTGCGCAGCGCTTGATGACCACAACTGAACCAACAGCAAGCCAGTAAGGCACATGAGAAAACGTAGGATAGTGACGGAAAAGACTCGTCTTGCGCCATCAAGCGTGCATATATATTTTGCATTGTCGAAAACCGCGTACTACGAAGCCGTGTATTGCAACTTATGCAATTTTATATCGACTCGTGAAGTGATAAGCACCTCTCAAAGATAAAGCCTGCATCTATTCGCGTCATTTGAAACACATGCATTTATTTCGGTTTGTATTACCGGGCTTTCATGGTGTTTTTTACACTTCAAGCAGTTTTCCGCACCGGACAGACAGCTTTCCGTTGCTGCGCACAATGCTGAAAACGTTCACAACACCCTCGCTACACTTTAAGAACAACCAATGCAATTTATGGGAAGTCTACGCATTATGCATGGTCTAAAATGCAATAAAATACTTGCATTTGAACGCAGGGGCCTCAGTGGGAACGCGGAGCTGCGAAGAAGAAGCAGACGAATTTCCCGCGTCACCCGCCATTTTGTTTAGACAGCAAAGTCGCCTGCATCGTATTTATCTCTGATGCTGTCTTCGCGAAGCTGTCTATTTTGCCGGCTACGTGAGAATTGGAATGGGACTTAAGATGGCCGCTGTCCACTTAGCTGTCTATTTAGCCGTCTACAATGAGTATTGGAACACACCCGTTACGTGGCAGGCCGTGTTGTGCAGTATCCGCCTCGTGCATCGGTATGGTGGCGCCACCGCTCGGCTAAGGCGGGTGTGCCCTCTCCCAACCCCCCATAGGTAAAGTGTTCTAGAAAGGGGTAGTGGGCTGACTGGAGGCCGTGCACTGACGCACTTTATGTCTCACCTGGCAGATGGCGCCACCACCACCTGCAATGTAAGCGACGCGTTGCTGCCCTCAGCGCGAAGGTTAGTTTGCCAGCGCTTCAAGCACAAACTACTCTTGTGCAACCCCTGTACATAGCTATTTTCGTTGCTTTTTTTCTTTTGCGTGAGCTTATTCTTGCTTTGGCCGTCGTTCTGGCGTATGAAGTATCGCTAAACATGAGCGCGTCATCAGCGGGCGCCGGATGCAATATATGCTGTAAACCGCCAGTTTTGTATTGCAGTAGCGAGCTCTCGCTTAAAAAAAAGATCTCGCAGTTTTATTGCGTTTAGATAATTAATTAATTTATGGGGTTTTACGTGCCAGAACCACTTTCTGATTATGAAGCACGCCGTAGTGGAGGACTGCGGAAATTTCGACCACCTGGGGTTCTTTAACCTGCACTGACATCAATTGCCTTTAGATAAAAGAGACTAATATTTTCATGCTAGCGTTTGTACTCGGTAGTCTCTTTAGTGAGGCCATACTCTCACTAAATAAAACAATATTACTACAAACTTAAGCACCTTACGCGCTCTTAGTTGATATAATCTCCTGAAAAGTGCAAGAAAATGTGTGGGAGTGCACAGCAGGAAAGACCTATCCTAATCATGCCCAAGAAATAAAAGACCGAAAGTAAGGGCAGACCATGCAATCAGATTTTGCTTCTTGAAGACCCCTCACATGCTGGAAATTATATTTGTGTAAGAAATTGCATGCAAACACCGCTATCAGTTGAGTGCAAAATTCAGTTAGCAATTCTGCTGACACTATAATGTGCCTAAAAGGTTCATTTGCACTCTTTTCTACAGATCTATTTGACCGCACTCCTGTATTTAGAAAAATGAATTTGTAATGAAGGTGTGGAAAAATGTAGACAACAATCGTTCACGGAAATAAGTGAAAAGTTTATTTGGTGGGGCAGCACAATGACCTTACTCCACAAAAGCCATGCGTATCAATCACTTTCATTTTTTTTTTCAAAGTGAAAACAGATGGAAAAAAGCTTAAATAGCTTGAAGAGGGACTTGCCCCATTTTGTACTTATCAGCGTGTGCGGCAAAAAGCATGTCTCCTAAAACAGCCCAATAGATGCTAGAAAGATACTCACAAAGAGACACTAAATATTTTCAATAGCATACTTAGCATAGCATAAATTAAAAAAGTTCACAAAAGCACATGAATACTCAACACATGTTGTTCACACAATAAGTAAAGACACTGAATCAGAAGAAATACTGAAAAAATGACAAATAATAGACACATTTCCGTTCAAACACATGCATTTTTATACAGATCTACTGACGTTCTGGTAGATCATATTAATCGCACTGTTGATGGGTTGATGGTACGCCAAGGACCAAAGCCACCATTCACAATTGAATTAAGCAGAGTTGGCACTTATTCAAGGGTTTATTGCTATAGTATGCATGGCGAGTGGCAACATACTATCTTGCTTGTTTTTCAAATCTGGCATTTTCTTGTACTTGGGTCAGTGAAACAGAAAAAGAATATTCAGAGAAGATTCATACTTCAAGTTTAACCTACACATGTAAAATCTAAACGCAGGAACAATAATAAAATTTAAAAAATCTTCTATAGCAAGGAAAAAAAATTAAGAGCAGCGGCTTATCTTTAAGTGCTTTGCTTTTTGGCGTTTGCCTGCTCTGTCTGTGTTTAGCCCCTTAATGTAAAAATGAAGTCGCGTAACAACATAGAATTGGATTATTTTTTGAGAGAGCATTGAGGCATGGCTTGGGCACCCAACCTCTTGCCAAAGCCTTGCTTTCACAATGGTCAGCACATCTAAAATGCTGTCTGCATGGAGTTCTTCACAAGAAAAGCAGCCCGTGAACAAGTCTTCAAGCTTCTTTATGAACCCAAATAAGCGAGCACTTGGGTAGAGGAGTCCACCGTTGTCACGAAATAGTGTCAACCTTGCAAGCTGAAAGCTTTCGTCTGGAGCAGGCGTGGTAAGTAGCATCAAACAATCTTTACAATTGCTTTTCAAAACGCACTTTCGTGCCACGTAGCCAGCAATGTAAAATATAATTCTTGAGTCGCTCCTCGCAACATGCTGGCTGTGGTCCTGGGAAGGTATAACAGACGCCTGTGCATTTGGAGAAGAGCTCGGTGCCAAATCCATGCCTGCTGCATTGTGCGATGTGTCTTGTGTGCTACCAACTTCCAAAAGGGAACCTAGCATGCCCTCTTCGCAGTTTCCTTGACTGACACCTTTAACTAAACCATAGAATGACATGCAGTTTACTGTAATCAAAAACTGAGTCGGTGTTGGGTGATCATTACTGCCAGAAGATTGCCTGATAATGCCAAAAAGGTTTTCCAAAGGATCCTGGCTAGTTTTTGCAGTCATTAGGTATTTAAAGCCAACCTTTTCAGTGAGATAGTCAAGCAAGTCTAGTGTACTCGAAATGGTCACACGTAGGCCAGCAGCAGTGGAATTGCTCAGAAAGCCTCCTCCACCTTTCGTATGCTGCTCCCATGCTTTGAGGTAGGACAGAAAATCCTGCAGCACTGCTGTTCCTGATGAACACGGTCTCAGGGCTTCAGCAGGGAACCGCGATGTCATCACTCTTATGAGCTGGTGGATTTTGCTGAAATATGCAAAACAGCTGTTTTCATAATTTTGTAGCGTACATTGTATGGTGCATTTTAAGACACAATTTTAATTTACAAGTTGGTTATATCTGACATTTAATTACCTAATTTTAACCAGCATATGACAAAAGAGATGACTCACCTGAAGAACTCTTGTGTTACATCCATCCTTCCAAGTGTTGCTTCCAACTTGTCTTGGTATAGGTGGAAAGCTTGGAGGACTTTTGTCCCAAAAAGCTGGAAGGCATAGCTGACCCTCATCTTCTCAAATCCGTTAGGATCCAGGTGACACCGTGTTATGCCTGGCATCACTTTAAGGGTCACGTTGCAGGAGTCTATCTTGTAAGCTTCCCTTACATGTTGCATATCAACCTGCAATGAAATTAAGTGGACCATATTAAATTGCACCTGGTTAAGCTTGGAGATAATGTAAGCGTATATGAAATCCAATGTGTGATATGTGTAAAAACATCAGACTTACATGACCTGCAGGGGTGTTGAATCCAGACTTCAGAAGCGAGTTCCGTAGGCATTTGATGAGATGTGGGAAGTCAGATATAAAATGTAGGTGCCGTGATGCATCACTGGGGTGTTCGATTTTTGAAGTAGTAGAGTCAGCTGTCGCTTGGATCCCAAGTACTTTCCACATATTTCTATTCCAACTTGCACCATCGCAAGTAATAAAATCCACAAAGAGCCCACTCTTTTCAGCTAGTATGGTTGCTTCAATGACAACTTTGGCGAGCGTGTCACCTTTCATGTTTCCATGTGTAGCGAAGTAACCAATAACTTGGCTCCATTTACCTTGAAATGGGACGAAAAGGATAACCATACCGTGGTCACATGGTACACCTTTGTCCTTGGAAGTTGTAAATGGACCTAAATCCACAAAGCCCTCAATTGCACCCGACTTTTTCACTGAAAAATGTTCTGACAGTTTCAGTTCATCGATGACCAATCCACCGTGTTTCTTCCAAACATCAAGCTCCGCTGTCTTTTCCTTTAGCTGCTTTAGAACTTTCTCACTAAAGCCAAACACAGTGCGGTATGCATGTACATAGCGCTTGAGGGTTGATTTACATGGAAGGGCTAGGATGTTATTGCGGCGAAGGTGTTCATACAGGCGAGGGCTCTTCATCTTCATTATTAAACAATCTAAAACCCAGCTTTTCGTATAGCGCAACCCATTGGGTTTTACTCTTGAAGCTGAAAAGCACTGTCGAACAGCTTCCTGCTGTCTTGGTGGCAGCTTTGCAATTTGTGCTTCTAAAGCCTCTGCTTTTATAGCAGCATTCCTGCTTTGCATTTGTTCCAGCTCCTCTTTTACACTTTTCAAGCGAGAAAACAACCTAGTGTTTCTTCTGGCCACAACACGCAACTTCAGCGCTGCATATCGGCAATTCCTTGTTGCTGTTCGCTTCACCCGGGCTCGTCGGACTTGCAGTGCTCGTTTCAAATAGCGGCAAGACACACATTGTGCACCTGAAAGAAAGGTGCAGTGAATTAGGTTTCTATAATTGGCAAGAAATCTTTCGTAGCGACAAGAGTTATAGCTGTCATACTAGTAAAAATGCACATTATAAATACCTTTTTTATCAACCTGGCCAAGACACTTAATGCTGAAGTACATTTCGTTGCGTGTAACCACATGGTCCTTTAACTTCTTCGTAAAAAATCGTTCTTCATAGTCTTCGTGAGATATTGCCCCAGCGCAAATGCACATACGATCAGTTGTTTTCAGCACTTCTTCTGCTGCTGCCTCTGTTTCCACGGTGCCTTCTTTCAATAGGGTACCTCTGATGAACACTTTGCAGTAGCTCGCAATGCGTGACTCAAAAAACATGACCACTTTTTCCGATCGTACTTCATTCTTCGGTGTCAACACCTACGTGCAGTACACAATGCCTTTGTGATCTGGAAAGCTGTGCTTAGTCCAGTGCGGCGATGGTACCTCAAGGCAGCTAAATAACGACATAGACTTGCGGTCTTCCTGCGGAGTTTCTGGAGAAGAAACTTCTGCATCGATGGCCAGCTGTTCGTCTTCTGGCCACGATGCTGCAGCGTCTGAATCCGGAGTATTTACGGCGTTTGTGTGCAACACCGTCGAGTTACCACTCGTGCACAGCCGGCGTTTCACTGGCGAAGCATGACTCTCAGACTTCCTTTTTCGAGGCGGCCTTTCTTTCACTGCTTTTTTGGTGAGATACGATGGCAAGTTTGGCAAAATAGTGGGAACAGCGTCACTACTCAACACAGGTCTCCCGCGTGGGATTCGCACTTCTTTGCCCCCGATGGTGTGTACATAATCGCGAATTACGTACCGAGGCTCGAAATGAAGTTCACAAACCGCACTTGTGTCTTCGAGTGGCTTGTCCGCACAGTGTAAATTATTCTGCCACAGTCTTCTGAGTCTCTCATCCCTGGGCACGACGAACAGTGACGGTTTTCGAGCACCTTTCACGTGAATGTAGCCCGTCTGGCATCCGGGCGCATAGCAATGGTTCTGGCGACGTGGTGCCATTCCGCACGAAGTGTCGATGACCGCGATGTGTTTGCTACTAATCTACATTATTCAAAACTACAAGAACTGAAAAATGAAACGTATTTACGAAGCAATGCTCGGCCGAAAACCTGCAGCGACGACGAGACACAGCACTACAGCAGCGGGGCGAAGGCGCGAAGGCTCCCATTGCTGACGATGGTAGCGCCGCCACGCGGTCACTCAGGAAAACGAAAACTTGTTTACATTTTTTGCGCCGCGGCAACGTACCCTCTCCCCGGAGAGTGGGCTCACTACCCAATATTCTAGAACACTATACCATAGGATCCCATGAATTTTGAATCAAGTTTGCGATTTCGTTGCGCAAAAACAAACTAGCGCCATCTCTCGACAATACGCCACACCGATGACGCAACACGTCCTCTTGCTTCCACCGACTGGCCATGCTCCAAGCTAACTCCTCTCTCCACTTTCTTTTATTTCTTTCGGTGGCCGTGAGAGCGCGCGCTGTGCACTGTGCTGTAGTGGCTGTAGCGCATCCGACAAGACCGGCTGGGCTCGTCGTTTCGTCGCGTCTTCCTTGAACGTTGCAACGTTAATATTGTGTTAAGGCGGTGGCCACACGTCGGACGATGAGCCCTGATTTCGTTCAGCTGCCATCTCATCAACGGCAATGTTTCAGACGCCTCAGTTGTGTACTTTTGTCCGTTGGTTGCGGGACAAGATGGCCTCCTGCAAGACCGCGTTTTTCCAAGTCAGCTGTGTGCGTAGTTCTCGGCGTCGTAGCAGTTTGATGACGCGAGGACGTCAACTGTTGCTACATCGTGGGAACCGCTGAAGTGACTGCAAGCTTGACGACATTGTGCCAGAATATTCTAGCGTACTGTACGCGCACGATTGGCTACACTAAAAATACCGCGCTTGGCCTCGCGCGTCAACCTGGTACGCCTGTGTGCAACAAGTGTGTTGTTATCGTTGTTGCGTCGGTTAATATTGAATTGCAATTGGAATACCGTTTTTGCAAAGGTAAGTGAAGCTGTAAGTAGTTGTTCTGCTATATGCTCGCTACTCCACGAACATTACTTCTAGAATCGCATTTTATTTTGAGCTGCACGTACCAAAGGAGAATCTAGCATACGAGATACATTATACGCGTGCGCATTTCCTATATAAATCTGAGTAATGCCACGCGTGCGCATTTCCTATATAAGTCTGAGTAATGCCATGCTCAATTTAAAGCGCATGTGTTGGAGGATTGTGGCTTCAATGGTGAAAGTGATTAGATATTCTGAAATATGTGATTGCAATGCAGTTAGAACTTCCTCATATGTTAATACGGTCTGTGAACAAAAAAAAAAAAACGCTGTGTGAATGTTTGTTGGTCATTTGGTACAGTACTTTCACGCATTATTATGCAGCTGTGTGACGGCTGTTAAAACGTTCAGCAAGTTAGATTTTGGTTTTCTTGGCCTAGTTGAGTGCTACGAGTGTTGGGCGAAGATAAAATCGCGTGTCTTTTGTGCGTTTCTTAAGCAGGCATACAGCCGTAATAGTCATTGTTGTACTGTTTGGGGTGTTCAATAAAACAAGAATGCTGTTTTGTACTGCAACAATTTTTATTTCATCTGTGTTAACAGATTACGCAAACAACTTGGACACATGCACGTAAGAAACGTACGCAGTGCATCGCGCGCACGCATAAAAAAACGGGCCTGTCATTTTAAAACAAATAATATAGAACAATCGACGTAAGAGACGGCATGGTTGTCTAGTGGAGCAGCGTCAGCAGTACAAATATCAAACCAGAATGAAACATGAATAGAAAAACGGAGAGTAACAGGCGCTTTGCCCACGGCTTCTATGAGCCGCGCCAACGCCTCCTCTAGAAACATGCCTGCGGCGTCGCTGGCTATCCCATTGTAGCCGTCCTGCCTTGAGTTGTAGTCGCTCGTCGAGAGATAGCGCCACGTTCTCCCCTATTGTTTTCAATGGGGCTGACGTTGTGTGACGTCGAGGGGTGTAATGTGCGCATGCGCAAATGTGTGTTGCAAGCGGCCACCGCCAGGATCGCCAGCTACTGCCCTCATTAGAAACGGTGAAGGAGGGAAAGGGTAGGGCGGGTAGGGCAGGAGGTTTTTGGCTCACGCGGCAGGCATCTTTCTAGAGGAGGCGTTGGTCGCGCATATCCACCTATCGCCACCGTCCGCCGTTGGTGGCGCCACCAGTACCACTGAAAGCAGCAGCGCACGAGGCGGATAGCTGGCTTAGCGGCGCCGGCTTGAACGCTTCCATGTATCTCGTACCGAACCGTGGCGGATATCCCTTTTTTGGCCGCGTTGTTCGCTACGCAGTGTTCAAACGGTGGTTATTGTACCGAGCAACGTTTACAAATCCTGTTGGTAACCACGGGGCCTCAACAGTGCGTGGAACGAGCGCGTATTCACGTATCGTGCAGCGGATAAAGCAGATGACGTACACAAGTGTTGAAGATTGGGCGAGATGGTTCGTCGTACTTGAACTGGTATAGCGCATTACGGAACTGGAAGTTAGCGCTCTGTCCTCTTGTATCGGTCTGCTCGGCCGTTTCTTCTTCCCCGTAATGCGCTATACCAGTTCAAGATGACGTACGTATTTGGAGCACATTTCCCCGGTGCGTGGCGGCCTTGTTCAGTAAGTTAAAGCGATTCCTCAAGCCATGACGAAAATACGTGTTTGTGCTCGTAAACTACCGTTGGTTTAGCCATGGGTCTGTATGTCGGAATGTATGTAGTACGTACGTATGTACGTACGTGAAGTACGAGCCCTGTCGGTCATCACCGATTCTTAAGAGCCGAGAGATAACGCGGATTTTATTCGTACTCTATCGCCGCGTAAAGCTCGCATTGTGGCTGATAGTCCGAACAGAGGAAAACAAAGCAGCAACAAAAAACTAAAGCGTTTAAAATAATGGCTGCGGCTTAGCGAGGCTATAGGTTCGGTTATGGAAGCGAACGCTTGTTTACTTGGTTCTGCTTGTTTACCCTCGTAGCCGAAGCACAGTTTGACAACCGAATGATATGGCTAGTCGAACGTTCCGTACTGCGTGCACTCACTACAGTCGTTTCGTCACTTACGGAAGCCGTCGACGTGAGAAACGCCAGGCCCCTAAACCACCAACAGACGCTCGCGCGCTCCTCTGCTAGCAGATGCGCGCGCTCCTTGCGTTTTCACCTCGGACGCTGAGGAAGGGCATTCGGAGAGTTGACAGACGAGCCGGCGAACGCGTAGGCTCGTGCGCAACTGCAATGCACGAAATGATTTCGCCCAGCGTGCAGTTGGTTTCGGATCGCCACGGCACGCGCGCCGCGCAGCCCACGTGCTTTTCGAGCCGGAGAGCGACGTCCCTTCCACTGCGCTGTTCGCATGTAAACAAGAGAGGAGGATCTGCCCGGTCAATATGGCCGACTTCCGGCTTCATCGAGGCTTCACCGAGAGTGACGTCAGGGCCCCTCCTCAGTTCTTTCCTTCCTCCGTGTTTTTCAGGGACTTTACATAGGAATGATGGGAAGTACAGGCTTCGGATCTGCTTCGGATGGCTTTCGTTCTTGAGATTCGCGACGCTTGATTGCCGAGTGTAAAACAAAGCGATATAAAGTTATTTCTAAATAAAACTTGCTTCATTCTTTTGTACGTAAAACTTATTACAAAAAGTTCGCTTGACCGTGAGATGGAAGTGAAACCTGGACAAATTCAATCACCAGGGTATGCATTGTCCTGCAATTGTGTTCCAGATTTGGCATCACCAAATAATGAATTATTTTTTTACAACACTTGAAAACAAACACGCTTGTTTTTCCCTCGAAAGTACGTATTATCTATTTATGGAAATAACAGTACTGTATTGAGTGAGAAACACTTAACGTATCGTCTGCTGCGATGCCAGGTGCGTCTGTCCAAGTGGTCTGCCATCTCTCGTTTTGTTGTGAAGTAAAGTCAGAGGAGCGTGACGGTGCGTCTACTTAGCTTCACCGTCGTTTTGGAGCCGATTTGAACGAGTTTTGGCAAGACGTGCTTATCAAAAGACGTGAACTCTATGCAATTTCCTGCACTGGCATGGGACGCCACATCTATGCGCAGCGGTGAGTGCACGACGCTTTACTAAAAGTGTCATATACAACCTGTAAAGCTGCAACGAAACAGCAAATTAAGAGATCTAGCAGTCTTCAGCCTCTTTGAACAACAAAGGCGCTGCTTGAGTGCTTTGAAACGCAACCCACTACCCACGCCTCGCGAAGAACGAAACTGAAACTGTAGAAAAAGATCCGTAGACAGTTCGCTAGCTAACGCTACCCAATCCGAAGCCTGTACTTCCCATCATTCCCATGGTGGATGGATGGATGCTATGAGCGTCCCCTTTGTAATGGGGCGGTGACATGTCTGCCACCAGGCTCGAAGAAAAAAAAAGGAAAAAAAAACTTCCTTGTTTCATGTTGGCCTAATACCTTATCTACATTGATTAAATCTATGTTATTATACCAAAAAAATATAAATTCACGGTATATCTCTCTGCCTCTTAAGGCAGAATGACCTTATTTTTCCCCCATTATTTATTTTTGTTCTTAATCTCTACTTTCCTGCCACCAATACTCTAACCGTCTCTTACTTATTTCCATCGCGGACGTGTTCAGCTTTCCATTGTTGACCCTAAAACCCAAGGCTTCATGTACACTCGTGCCCACACGTATACCTGGTTGAACGATCGCAGCGCCAATTTCCTCTCTAGTGGTGCGATCTTGTACGCATTCCAAATGAACACGGAGGCGTGGCGTTACATCCAGCCGCACGCGAATGGCCCATGTGAACCGCGACAGACGTCATCGCCCTGCATTGACCAATCGCGTGCGGTCACGTGCGGCTGGATGTAATGCCACACCTCCGTGTTTATTTTGGAACGCGTACAAGATCGCACCATAGGTTATTGTATGAAACTCTATGCCCCTACACATCTACGTCACTGCCCAACCTCGGCGCCCAGAAACCGAAACCGAAAGTTGTCCACATCAAAAGGCGATATTAAATTATTTAGCGAGAATACATGAATCATGGTGCGTGCATCATGCTTCCTGGAGCTATAAGAAACGCTTACAGCAAAGAACAGGCAAGCCACAAATTTGGTGGCACCACCCCTTTAACAAAACTGCACTTCTACTATTCGAAACGCGGCGAATAGGACGGACGCTTGGCAACGAAGCGTTGCAGGAGATAATCGCGAAGGCCACGGTCCTGATGCATTACCTCACTCTACCGCCCACAGACGGCGACACCACCCCATTGTGATACTTTGAGCGCAAATAAACGACGCAGGACGAAAAAGTTTATTTGCGCTCAAAGTTTTATATCAATGCGATGCCAACTAGCCCACCCAGATATCCCGACACCACTCCGCCGACTAAGAGTACTGTGAGAGAAAAGTGTGTGAGATTATAGAGTGATTCCACTCCTGCGCCAACTGCGCCAAAGTGCGCGAAATTAGATTTACTGCGCCATCCTAATATCGGCGGAAATTGCGGCAAACTGCGCCAGTCTCTCGGGTTTGGGTGTGTCTATCACAGCCAATCACACCCCCGGCGCCTCAAAAGATGTGCAGCTTCATCTTGGGGCCGCCAAAGTCGCAACCACGGACCAAGAATTATTCAGCTGAATCAGTGCCTCCTCTATTTTTTAGTGCCTGGGCGAACGCTCTCCTCGGGCCGTCGAGCGCGCGCTCCGCGTCCACTCGCCGCTGCCGCGTGGTGGCGCTGTGCAAGTAGACTACGGGAAGCTGGCGCTGAACGGCCGCGCGTATCACGAAGCTGACTAATTCGTGTTTGCATCCGAGTTTAATTGCATTTGTGCTTATTAAAGGCTTTCACAGGTACAGGTGGATGGAAAGAAGCGCGAACATAGCGGCGCGCTGTTTTCATCACGCTCTAACCGTGGTGACAATAAAAAGATGCTAGATGGCCTTTTATTCTGTCATGGATTACCTCGCCGTTTCATCAATCATCTAGGCTATAACCACTTGAAAATAAATGCGAAACAGCAAAGAATGCAGATGCCGCATGTTCGCGTGTCGTTCCATCCCCGCTGTACGTATTCCGTAGGCAGTCTTTCAGGCCGTGCTGCCGGTTCGATACTTGCACTCGAGTTTGATAGTATTCGCGTTTTATTTTCTGTTTCAGGTTATTGCAACCGCCCCAATGCCTTAGTATGTCATACAGTTGTGTTCCACTCTGCAAATGGAACTGAAAGAAATCGATCACGATTGTCTTTTTTTTTATTTCCCTTTATTGACAAAAAAAAAAAAAATCTCACAGGGTCCCTTATGCATTCATCTATGACGACTGAAAGACGAAAGCCATCTTCTTTTTCTTCTAGTCAATTTATTGAACATTTCCTGCCTCGCTTCGAGATATTTCTGCGCCTAACGTGGTTTTCTTATAGCCTCAAGGATCGGAGGCAGTGCAAGCTTTCTGCACATCAGCGGAGGCATGCACTGCCTCCGTGATCGGCCCATTTTGACCAAGCGAAGATGTAATATGACGACGTCACATGATGTGACGTCACGATAATGTCACAAAATTTTATGATCTGTGACGTCATATATGACGTCATTACGTAAATATTTTTGGCATCACTCGTGCTTTATTATCAACCAGCAATTTAAGTTCCTTGGCCTAGGCCTCCCACGTGGGGACGTCGAGGTCTTGCCTCTTCGCCGCCTCGCGGGCTTGCTAGAAAGTGATTTTTTTTCTCGGACGGAATCAGAAAGTCGTCGTAAGATGCGGGGTCGGTGTAAAATTGCGTCGTATAACGAAGGTTTTTAATGCGTTATTTCTATGGGGATTTTGCTGGGACCAAACCGATTCGTCGTGAAATGCGGGTCGTCGTAAATCAGGGGCACGCATAATCAAGAATCCACTACTAGGTTTACAACCCAGACACATCACTGAGGTACCACGTACAATAAAATATTTTCATGTATACCCCTTACTAATCGAAATATAATATTGACTTGTTCGCTTGATTGTTCTATTATACTGTTACGTGAATGACGACTCGGTAGACTGTAGTCCGTAGACTACACGATATATTTACAGTAGCGGTTGCAGCGCTGACCGGTTCAGCTCAGAGCCCGAGCGTAGAGAGATCTTCCTTCTCTTCAGGAGAGTTGCTTGTTGGGCAAGTTGGTACATACTTAGTTAACTACAAAAGAAGCCACAAAACGTCGAAAAACGGAAAAAGCAGAGCGGCAGAAAACAGAGCGCAGTGCGCTGTCTCTGCCGCTCTGCTTTTTCCGTTTTTCGACGTTTTGTGGCTTCTTTTGTAGTTCCTTCTCTTCGTCCGGCGCACACGCGCATGGTTCGAGGGCCTGGCAATATGCATGTAGCAATATGACCTAATTGCCAGTAAACAGTTTAGTTGTGTAACTGAACATATGGCAGCCCAAATAACTGAAATAAGAACTAGTATATGCATCTTCTGCTGGCCTTCTACTTCATTTAAAAACCGTGCACAACATTACTGAAGACCTATGAAAATGTCACTGCCTTGCGTTTACACGCAATGCCTGTGCATTGTTTTGTATTGTATTTGCATTGTTTTGTTTTGTATTTTATTTATATTTAAATATATATATATATATATATATATATATATATATATATATATATATATATATATATATATATATATATATAATTTACTTGCCTGGAGTGCACTTGGGTATCAAGTGCATTCCTTGGTGAGTCGCTCTGGGCCCGCACCCTTATGCTTTCCATCACACTTAGGCATTGTCCAGCGCTCACAGGTTGAAACTGTGCAATTTAAAGCTAAGTTATGAATGCAATTTCATTTCTAGCATGTTCAGTTCGTGTCGTATTGGTGTAACTTCAACTTTAACCCTCATATCAGCCCCGCCACGGTGGTCTAGTGGTTATGGCGCTCGGTTGCTGACCCGAAGGTCGCGGGATCGAATCCCGACCGCGGCGGCTGCATTTTCGATGGAGGCGAAAATGTCTGAGGCCCGTGCATTTAGATTTAGGTGCACGTTAAAGAACCCCAGGTGGTCAAAATTTCCGGAGCCCTCCACTACGGCGTCTCTCATAATCATATGGTGGTTTTGGGACGTTAAACCCCAGATATTATTATTAACCCTCATATCAGAGGCAATATTACTTTTGGCAGCTGCATTTGTAGCAACATAACGCACCTAACTCGAGCAATTGTGCATACCAGTCGTTATTCTGACGCAGACACTTGGGCTAGTTGGTAATAACTTAATTTGGGCATCTGAACAAATGTAAAGGAATGCTCGAGTAAGGAACAGACACGTAGACGCCCTTCCTGTGTACGTGTCTTCCTTATTTGAGTGTTGCTTTGTGCTTGTTCTTTCAATGTGTGAGCACTGTACATTCAGGCACAACATACGTATAAGGTCCATAATATGTCCACGACAGGATCCCGTTCTGGATATCCTGTGAATCTGCAAAAATGTTTTTTTCAACATCTGTCGGACCTCCGATTGAGCTCCAGCGGAGATTTACGGATCTCCACTGGATATCTATTACATCCGAAACGGATATATACTGAATTCCTGAGGGATATCTGTGGTTGCTTGGGAATTAAAGCAACATTCAGTAATAACTACACGCCTGCCGCTAAAATGGCTGTCACTTCTGTTTCTGGACACGGTGGAATGAAATCAGAACGCTAGCAGTAGATATATGGAAAAATATCGAATTGTCCGCGCTTCGCGTCCATGGAAGAGCACGTGAACGGTGGGAACGTGTTGACACTTTTCCTCAAATATACTTTATCCATAGATTCTGGTCGAACTGCGCAGTGGGACGAGACACGAAGAGAAAGGCAAGACAAATGATCCATGGATCTTCAATCAGAAGAGCTTTTTCATAATTCCTTTACCAGCCCATCCGGGTTTGTAATCGCTCTTGCGGTAAATACCCCTTAAAAGGCCCTGCCCTTTCTAACTCGTGTGAGTCATGGCGTAGCGAGAGGAGGGGGGGGGGGTTGGGGGGGTTCAAACCCCTTCCTCAAAAAAATTTTCTATTTTGCCTGCGTATATGTACACGCACGCATACAAACGCACGCACGAACATACACAAAGTACGTTTGAATCCCCCCCCCCCCCTCTGTCGGTGATAACTTACGGAGCGCCATGTCGCAGCAGGATGTATATACGAAGAACTTAATTTGCAATCTCGGTGGCACTATACCTTTGGTCAGGGCTTTCGTTTCAGCCTAGCACGTGAGATAGTTCGTAGCTACGACGATTCACTTATTGCCGGACGTTGACGTCGGAAATGGCCCTAGCAAGTCCATCCCGATCTGCTGGAACAGTCGACGAGGTGGTTCGATTGGCTGAAGAAATCCTGCTGGCCTTGTTGGCGGTGTCTTGTGTCGCTGACAGTCTCGGCTCAAATAGCGAGCGACATCGGCGGTAGCGCGGTCAGTAGTACTTTTCTTGTATCCTCACGAGCGGTCGGGAAAAACCGAACTGTGTAGCGCTCCGTGTCGTCGCGGTGGGGCCTGCATGTCGCAGTGCCGAAGGTACAACGAGAAGGTAGTCGGCTCGGGCCGGCTAGAAGTTCTTCGAATCCTCAGGAGGACGTCGTTTTGCAAGAAAAATGACGCCAATCCTCACCTGAATCACCTTGGGGACAACGGAGATTTTGCCTTCCAAGTACTCTGCCAGGCTTCTCAGTTCCGGATCGCTTCGCTATTCGGCGAAGTTGTCGGCACTTATTGGCCCCAAGAAGTTGTCTTCGTCCACATCGTCATGCGATGGCGGGCCAGCAGGGGCGCGGGACAGGCAGTCGGTATCTGAGTGCTTTTTTCTGGACTCATCATGGTAAATCGCAGACTCCAGCGTGCGAGACGGCCTGAGGGTTCCTTCAAGTTTGATAGCCAACACAGGGCATGGTAATCGCTTACATCTGTAAAAGGCTGGCCTTATTGGCAAGGGCGGGACTTATAAATGTAGCTCAAATGATCGAAGGCACTCTTTTTCTGTCGTGGAATAATTTGCTTCATCCTTCGATAGCGACTGGCTTACATAAACGATGACCCTTTCTAGTCCGCCCGTCCTTTGCTCAAGCACTGCGCCAAGTGCTTGAGCAAAGGACGGGCTGCAGCTTGCATCGTGTGGATTTCTGTATCGGCGTGTTCGTCGAAGTGCGCAATTAGCGGCGGTGACTGCAAGCGTTACCTCAGCGCTTGGAACGCATCCACCTGCGGCATTTCCGACTTGAACTCGACGTTTGTCTTGGTAAGGTTAGTGAGTGGTTCGGCAATGCGGGAAAAGTCCTTGACAAAGTGCCGGCAGTAAGCACACAGTCCGAGGAATCAACGCGTACTGCCTTCTTGTCGACGGGCGGCGGGAATTGATGGCGGCTGTCTTCTGTGGGTGGGGCGGACTGCAGGCTTGCTGATGACGTATCCTAATTAAGAAGAGTTCTTTGTATGCAAATCTTTTTCTGGTTTCAGTGTCAGCCCAGATGTAACCTTAAAGTGCAGCAACAAATCAGTTTAGACTGAAAAATTATTCTCTCGTGTCACTCATTTCAACGTTATAGGTTTATTATTAGCGGAGAAAATCGATGTCAGAAGTTCCACTTGTAAATTTCCCACCGAGGTCTCCGATGGTGACGTCACAGATTTCAAAGTGTTTATTCGTATTTTGGCCACATTGGCTCAACCAAATTTCCAGAAACTTGGTAGTTAAAGGAGTGGTGCCACCAAATTTTGAGGCTATAGAAAGGCTGATAGGCTTTTTCTGCATGCAAGGACACTCCGCACGAAGTGTTGGACACTGCAAACGTTTAGAATATATTTTAATTCGCTTCCAAAGTGTGCCTAAATGCTCATTCTCACGATCGAGCCCCATCGCCAGCGCGACTGACACCGACGCCACACTGTAAGAAGTGTAACAAAAGTTTTAGTGACGTCAGAACATGTTAGAGTAACGTACGATGAGCGGTGACCCACAGCTCCGCTGCACGGCTAGCCAAGAGAGCATATCGACTGGAGAACTTACACTCATTTTTTCTCAGCGTGCTGCCGAAGTAGCCCAACTTGCTCGCAAGTGCAATGTGCTTCGCATCGTCACGCGAACCTGCGAAGGCGTTTTGCAACATTTTAGTTTGTTCGAACACTTTGCTTGAGCATACCGGGTTACCGTAGCCGTAAACGTGAGACCCATAGAGTTTCTCACAGTAATAGCTAGAATGAAATCTGGCGCCACCGTCTATGCGAATTTCTTAAGGGGCGCCGCTACCGTGATGGGAATGACGGTATATGTCTGCGAGGCTGGTGTTGGCTGTTGTTCAGTGAGGCTTCGGCTAAAAAGCGCATACGACTGCGCAAATAAAGCTTCTCTAAAACAAAACTTTTATAAATAGGTCTTATTGACGAGTATTATATTACAGAATAAGAGAAAACCGCGCGAGGAGACAGCGGAAGGGCAAGGCTCTCCCTGTGCAAATCCAAGAATAAGCGAGTGAGCTCGCCGACGACTTTTAAATGCGCCCGTCGCGCTCCTAGCGCCATCTCGCTGGTAATGAAGAAACGCTTATAAACGCCTGTCGTCTCTGAGTCCGTCCAGCGGTAAAGGGTGTGTATATAACGCTCGCCATTAGCTACGTGGAGGATGTGCGTTTCGTGGCGTGCAATGAAAGTGCAAGCACTGCCGTGTAACTCTGTGTTATAGACTGTTGTGATAGTGTGTACCATTTTCATACGCATTCTATTAAATACCATGATAAAAAAAAGCGTTTCGTGGCGTAGTGGTTAGCGCCACTCGCTGCGGAGCAAGAGGTCCCTGGTTCGATTCCGCGCTTCGGAAGCATTTTTCCGAATTATTTCTCTTTGGGGCTTTTATATATATATACATACTTATACATATACGGTGCATGACGGCGGCGACGGCGACGGCAAAATTCAGCCGAGACTGTCCACATAATTGCTATCGCAATAAAAGTCAACCCACCTGTATGGCATAACCAAACAACGAAAGAAAAAAAAAAAACAGGCGACAAGCAGTCGCAGAGTGAACGCTGGCATTGTCGTCTACTTTCCAAGTTTAGTGGCCGTTCGTTACTTTTTACGCTTCGTAAAATTGTACGTCAACGCATAAGCTTACAGAGCTAAATAAAACTCGTTTCTGTGCAATGATGAAAAAGAAATAGCTTACTACGTGCTCCTTCAGTATGAAATCAACTATTTTGACGCAAGGAACGTGTTGAAGCGAGTGCACAGAAAAGAGAGCGCTGTGTGTCGACGTTTTCTCGACGGCGACGACTGGCAATGAATTGACAGCTTTTCTAGACGTACCGTGCCAAATGTCTGCCCGTGACAGACGCACCCGCGATGCATCGAGAGAATCGTGGTTTTGTTTGTTTGTTTAGTTTCTGCGCTGCCGTATCGATAGAATATTGGAGCGGCATGCTGCTTTCCGAGTTTCGTGTTGAGCTAGCGGGAACCATTATGTTTGGGTACAAACAGGATATTGCGGTTGCATAATAACCGAATTTCCTTTGGTGTACCACTTAGGTGTTGCTCGTTTGCACCTTGCGGTACCTCAAATTAAAACTGGATAAGTTTGAGAACGCTAGGAATGAGAGTAAAAAAAACGAAGGTAAAGATAGTTTTTGTCTTCATTTAGCTCTTATCGAAATATGGCTGCCATCGCCAGCTTGGCGCCGTCGAAGCGGGTGTGCAAAAATGATACAGTCGTTGATATATGATCTTGTATACAGGAAAATGTGAACTTGGTTAGTTTTCTTGTTAGAAATGAAAGTGGTTATTGGAAAGTGGAATGAAAGTGGCAGTAGTTATTACATAACACGACCGAAGTGTTGTGTAATAACCACTAGATCTGCCGCTTATCCCGCCCAAAAAAGGCACCTGTCTATCCTATTGCATTTCTCCTTTTTCTTTCTTTTTTTGCTTTTTTTTCCATAGTCGACTGACTCATATGCTGGAGGTGATTGTCTTGAATCCTGTTGGCGCAGATACACCAACTGGTCACTCTAATGGGCTGGAAGCTCTCCTGTCATGTGCTGTAAGCGCAGTCTCTTTCTACTTTGCACTTCAACAAGCACAAAGTCGATCATGAATCACCAACTGGCCCAATGGTCCACTTTGATCAGCAAAAAGAGTTTCAGAAAAGCGAATTTTGGCGTTTTTGCGCTAACCACAATGGTTGTTAATGAACATAATACAGTAACTATTTCTACAATCTCTCAAAACCACTTCTTTATTCTGTATAACTCCTAATGTAGAATACAAAATACATTTGGCATGCTCAACAACGAGTCACAAGACACAGCAAAGAAAAGTGAACCCTTTAATTCCCCCGTTTTTCGTTCACTCAGCATATGGAAATTTCTTGAGTTGTGAGTGGAGCTTCTTCTGTTGCCATGAAGATGTGCAGGCGTTCCAAAGGAAATCTTAGGCCTTTCTTTCCAGGAGATTTCCGAAATTTGATTAGTAGTTTTTCGTCCGTAGCCTTGACTGAAAAATACCAGTCTTCAGCCAGAAAAAGCCTAGCGAAATCTGCTTTTTCGCATAATATCTACCGCTTTTCAAGCAGTCGTCTTCTTCCTCTGAAAACCCAACCGAAAATGTCCACGTCGAATGGAATGATTACAGCTCCACTCGAGGGTCTTCTAAACCGGAGCTTGTTTTTGTACTTCATGATGCAAAATATCAGCACGCATTGAATCCTGGATTCTTCTCGTTTGATAGAAATGTCAAAGCTGCGAAGACATTCCTGGTTGGGTTTCCTTTTTGGCTCAAACGTGTAGACCCACCTTGAAAGTACCTTCCACTGTATCAGGTAGTCTTGTCTCTATTGCAAATAGAGGAAGCATAGTAAAATAGATTGTAAGAAATATATCTTTCAATCTTAAATCTTACTGCAACATAAAAGTTGCGATAGAAATACGCGCATAAGCGACTAAGAAAAATAATAGTATTTCAAAGGACTCGATAACTGGCATGTAGCCTCGACTATAATAATAGGGAGATCTGCACACAGGTGTGAAGTCTGGTTAATGCGCATCGAGAGCACAGCGCTATCATAGATGCACGCGTTTTACAGCGAAAGCTGTTCTGAGATCATTTCACCGGCCGTTTTTGGCGCCGTAGTTGTCCGCCGCCGCCGCCGGTGTCCGTAACCGGTATCGCTCGAAATAAGAAAAAAAAAACGAAATAAGAAAAAAATTCCAGGATGGAACGAGGTTCGAACTTGGGCCCTCTGCGTGGGAGCCCAGTGTTCAACCTCTGAGCCATGCCGGTGCTTGAAACTGCTTCGCAAAAAAGTCCTATACAGGCTTCATGTCGGGAAGGAACCACATTAGCATATGCAATATAGCGTGGTAGAAGAGTAAAATAAGCACCAAGCGTCGCACAACGCGAATTGTATAACCAGGCGTCACACAATGCGAATTGCGCAAAGAGTAGGTTGTTGAATGCTGCCAACCCATTACAAAGGGTTCTACCATAATTTTTCATCGTCATCAGGCACAGCATCAACAAAGTGCGCATAATGCCTTACATGCGTTTAGCAGGTACCACGGCTCTCCGTAGAATGACGAAAAATGGCACAGTGCCTGCTGCCCTACTTCTCAAAAATTACAATGATTTATAGCGTAGTGGGTTCCTCGCAAGTGCACTTGTATTGGTTGCCAAGGAAGCCCATAAGCGCATGATCCATTTCCTCGGGGTCTCAGTAAAATACAATGATTTATAGCGTAGTGGGTTCCTCGCAAGTGCACTCGTATTGGTTGCCAAGGAAGCCCATAAGCGCATGATCCATTTCCTCGGGGTCTCAGTAAAGTTCTCCCCCCCCCCCCCCCGTCTCTCTCCCACGTCAACGTATGTTATACAGCATGACGGGAGAGGGAAATAGCGACCGGGCGTCACCCAATGCAAATTACATAACTGGTGGGCCGTTTAAAGCTTCCAACCCATTACAAAGGGCTGAGCCATAATTCTTCATCGTCATCAGTCGTCGCGTCAACAAAGTGCACAATGCCTTACAGACGTGTAGCTGGTGCCTCGCTTCTCCGCAGAATGACGAATAATGGCTTAGTAGGTGCTTCCCAACTTCACAAAAATTGTGATTTATGGCGCAGTGGGTACCTTTTTAGTGTACTTGTATTGTAGCCCCAAGAGAGCTTACAACGGGCTCTAGAAACGCCGCTCTTCCAGCTTTCGCTGTGACTGTGCTGCGATTGCAGCGCAGGCCTGGCGTTTTTTCCATGCTTGTGTTAATAAATTTCAGTTGGAACAACAGCGCTAGTCCTCGTCCGTTCTTCGTCCTTGTGTATCACACGCGCTGTTCACGTCACTGCTGAATCCTCCACTGGCTCGCCGCAGCCGCATTAGAATCACTGCGCGCGCTTGTTTAATCGGCCCCTTGAAGCAATAAATGAGAACCTGTCTCCTAAGCAATAGTCATGACGAAAGTGGGCTTCCGATAGAAATTAAATGACAAAAATATTTTTTTACGACGCTTCGATAAATACAAGTGAGCGCTTCGAAAAAAATGAGTATACCAACTGGCGGCTGAGCGGTTTACCTCTCCGTCGCCGCCTCGGTTGTGCGTAACGCGGAGGTGTATTAAGCGCATATAATGTAACCAGCATAAAGTATAGGTGAGACTTTTTTTCATAATTGTGGTCTTGATGAGCTCAAAGGTGGCAGCCAAGAAGGAATGTGGTGGTTTACTTAAATTGAATTGGGCCAAATGAGTGGGCCCGAAGCCTTTTTATGTCAATGCCGCTGTGAGACGTGCACGCAGCACACGATACAGGCACGCAGGCACACACACACGCTCATGCACACGTGACAAAGACACGCACATACATACACACACGCACATAGATACACACGCGATACAGACACACACGCACATAGATACACACAATCGTGCGCCCGCGATACAGGCACGCACGCACATACACACGCGATATAGATACGCACATACATACACACGCGCGTACACACGTGATAGACACACGTGCGTGTACATGCGAACAGACACGCACGCACTTACATACACATACGCATACACACGCGATATAGACACGCACGCACATACATACATATACACGCGCATACAGAAGCGATACGGAGAAGCAGGCACACACATGCACACGCGATACAGACACAGACGCACATACACAGCGATACAGACACGCACGCGCATGCACAAGTGATACAGACACGCACGCACATACATGCACACGCGCATGCACATGCGATACATGCACACACGCACATACATACACACGCGATACAGGCACGCGTGCACATACACGCGCGCGAAAACACACAAACGCGCGCACGCGCATACATACACAAACATACGTGCGTACACGCACAAACACGCGGGAAGACACTTACACAAACGCACGCACATGCACTCACGTTAACACGTGCGCACACGCACATACAGACGCAGGCGCACATATGCACACATACAAACACGCATACACCTGCACACACCCGTACACACACGCCTGGAGGGTTGACGCCTGGAGGGTTCATGGCGTGCGTGAGCAACTGAAAGAGCGCGAAGTTTGCTTGCGCTCGCTTTTCGTGACGTCAGGGTCACCTGACTGGGAGGTGTCGCGTGTCGCAGCCAATCAGCGTTGCCGATGCGCCGGCTCCGCGAAAGAGAGGGTGAAGAAAGAGAAGGTTGACGGCCCGGCGAGGGTGAGGCGGTGTGGATAAAGGAGCGCCGCTACTTTCCAACATCGAGGGGCTTTACGCCCGTTGCGCTCCTAGCGCCATCTCGCTGGTAATGAAGAAACGCTTATAAGCGCCTGCCGTCTCTGAGTACTGCGGTAGAGGGTGTGTATATAACGCTCGCCGTTAGCCACCTGGGCGATGTGCGCTTTGTGGCATAGTGGTTAGAGCCACGCGCTGGGGATCGAGAAGTCGCTGGTCCGATTCCGCGCTTCGGAAGCTTTTTCCGGAATTATTTTTCTTTGGGACTTATATATATATATATATATATATATATATATATATATATATATATATATATATATATATATATACGCAGCATGACGGCGGCGACGGCGACGGCAAAAACCAGCCGAGACTGTCCATATAGTTCGCCGCAGCCGTGCAGCTTGTCGAGCAGCTTCGGCCTCGCGGGCTCGAACGGCGGGATCTGCTTCGTGGCGTCGACGTGCAGCTTCGGCCTCGCGGGCTCTCACCTCAGGATTCTGTCTGCGAGCGCGCGCTGCCGCCGCCTTTCGTGCCATCCGTTCCGCAGCCTTGTCTTCCATCCGGCGACTCCGAGCGAAAGAACGAGAAAGCGCGCCAAGAAAGAGAAAGCGCGCCTCCTGACGCGCTAACACGCGCCATCTAGGGATCATTCTTCATATTATAAAGCGAGCCATACAACGCCATCTGTCTTCCATCCGGCGACTCCGAGCGAAAGAGAAAGAGCGCCAAGAGGAAGCCTCCTGGCGCGCGCCACCAACGCCATCTAGTGAGCACTTCACGAACTAGAGGTGGCTACTACAAACGGACAAACGGAGGATATACAGACCCACGGCATAAGGAGCTTAGCCCCTAAAAGAAAGGCTTTGTTATACGTCTAGTGCGCGCCGACGGAAGCGCCATAGGCGGCGAACTCAATCATTGCTCTCGGGAAAGCAAGCAGACGGCCGCCGTGGTTTCCTACGTCGTTGTACGTGTGTTTCCGCGTTGTTCACGTTTCCGTAGTGAAATAAGCAACGTTCGTCGTATGTGTGGTGGCCGAAACTTCAAGGAATGTCGAATAACAATTGCTGTGGAGTGGAGTGCTCAAACACCTACAAAAACGCGCCCCGGAACACGGTTTTACTCACTTACCGCAAAGCCTCCTGAGCAAGAGCGGCGGAAGCAATGGATCGCCGCTGTTCGTTGGCAAAGACGAGCCGCTTCGTCATTGTGCGGGTTAACACGTCGCTTCTTGTTCTAATGCTTTCGTTCTACCATATCGGTGCTCGCTGGATGCACTCGATCAGGGGCGTAGCCAGGAATTTTTTTCGGGGGGGTTCAACCATACTTTATGTATGTTCGTGCGTGCGTTTGTATGTGTGCGTGTATATATACGCAAGCAAAAGTGGAAAATTTCGGAGGGGGGGGGGGTTTGAAACCCCAACCCCCCCCCCCCTTGGCTACGCCCCTGCACTTGATCATGTTGACACTGGTAGACGACCAATCTTATCAGCCTGAGCATGCGTTGGTTCGGTTCGACCGCCGTGCAGGGCACTTCGCTCAAACGTTCTATATTTCAGAAGTGTTGTAGTTCGGGCGAGTTGGTCATCCATTAAATTAGCTTGTACTAGCGCGGTACATGTACCGCGCTATTACAAGCTAAGTTCTGTATTTATTATTTACAGAAACAGCAATGCAGTAATGATTGACTTCAGAAAGAACACGAAGTGATTGAGACGTCACCTTTGTAAACAAAACAAAGCGGATGTTCACCACGAGCTGCACCTCATACCTGGATCTTGTTACGCTGGTCTGCGCGACGCACCTTTGATATTCACCGGCATGACGATTCACTCCACGCGGACGTTCGTTCTCCTCCGCAGTCGGTCATCACATGTCTTCTCGGTGATCCTCTTCAAAACTTGTCACTGTCATCTCTTGATACTTAACTCACAGCACTAGATCATCAAACAATACGTCTTCTGCGATCGAGCGAACGATGCTATCATTAGAACGACATAACTTATACGCCGACTAACTCCTCGCTGACTGACTCTGCCCCCGCGCGCTTGCTGCGCTTGCATTTCCTGTATCGGCTCGCGCCTGGGTTCGTGAAGGTGCGTATGATTCGTCTGTGCGTAGCACAGCGAAAGCTAGGGAAAGGGCGAGATCCTCTCACCGATTCGTCTGGGGAATCAGACGGCGCCGCTGGCTCGGCTTTGCTTTCTCGAATATCCCGATCTTTCGCGTTCGTTGGCTGTGTCGGTGGCGTCTTCTGCGGAGAGGGTAAGAGGCGCGCGGGCGGGCTCCCGGCGCCTTTTTATACTTGTTTTTTCGATGCGCGCGCTCTGTCGCGCACGAACCGTCGGCGCCAGACTTTCATGCCGTCGTTCGAAATCGGCGACGTGCGCTTAGTTAAGCGCTCGTTCGTGAAAAACATCGTGCACAAGTCCACTTTCGTAGAGGCCCGCGCCTTTCCTGCAGCTGCCAGTGCAGAATTAGTTGTCTGGCACCCGCACGAAGGGGAAATAGCAGCCGCGAACTTCATTCATCTCCTCACAGCAAAGCTGTGCAAAGCGCTGTCGTCTGCTCGGCTTCCCGCACGTACTGTCGGCGGCGCCCGCTAGGTGCACAAGGCGTATAACCGCGTCGATGCTCTGCCGAGCAACAAAAGCGGGCGTATGAGCGGCCTGCGCTACCTCTTCTGAGCAGCGGAATTTACCAGAGTCATCATATATACTTGCTACCATGTTTCTATCGCATTGGTACCATGCATGCTGTATAGAGTAATTTCAGAAAAGCCCACGCTAAGTCTGAAGCCAAGCACTCCCTGCGCGCGCTAGCCTCCGCAACGGCTGAGAGCGGGTTAAAGTCCCTGGATATTTTTGGGAAAGTACCGTCCTTCTTTTAACCGAGCCGCCACGCCGAGCACCCTCCTCTCCCGCCTTCCACCTCCCCGCTTCACGGGCCGTTGCCTGGGAAACGCGCGCGTTATCTGCGTGACATAGCATTATTGATAGGAAGTGGCGCGTGCCGGGTTATAGGGCCGGCGCCCGCACGGTGGTCGTTTGGGAGAGGAGATAGATACGGTTTGGACACTTGGGAGAGGAGGGTTGGACACTTGGGAGAGGATATGGAGGAGAGTGTCGCTACTTTCTCTATATCAAGGGACTTTAGAGCGGGTTAGCTTGGAGCGCCCCCACGAAGTTGCGGCCATAGGTAGAAACAGCCCCCCGTGCGCAGGCCGTAAAGGAAGGAGCGAGCGCGCGCTTCCAGACCGGCCGTGTCTGGAGCAGCTGGATAGCGTCTCTCGCTGGCGTTTGCCAGTGTGGTATAGCCATGGAGAAGGAGAGCGCAAATGCTGCTCACTGGCGCAGAAGAGCGGAGAAGCTTAACTCATCGGATCCCGAAGTAGCTGCCTGGCAATTAGCGGTTGAGCGTAGGAACATCGAACGGCACAAGGATAAACGCGCTGCGGAGACACTGGAGCAAAAGGAGGAATGTCTAGCGAAATGGCGTCGCCAGGAGGCTGAGCGACGTGCCCGACCATCTATGCAGCAGCAACAACGAGACGCCGTCGATGACGTCAAGGCTCGCCGATCGACTGACTACACGGTGAAACTCAGCGAAAGCGCCAGTGCGGCTCGGACCTTCGAGACGGACTTCGTAAGCTAACGCGACGTATATCCTAGCATAGCCGAACTAAGCCACTGCAAAAATTTTTTAACACGAACGTGTTTTATGCCAGGATCCACCAATACTTCATTGACGTATTTCCGTCACGGAAATGACGTCAGAAAAATGCACACGATGAGATGGCAATGAAAAATAGAAGAAAAAGGTTCCATCAACGGGAGTCGAACCCACGACCTCTCGTCCGCGACAACAGAGGCCGGGCACATTATCCACTGCGCCACGGTCACACGATTTCGAGGCATTACAAACGCGTCTTTCATATTATATCTCACACTTTCCTCTCGCAATGCTCTTGGTCGGCTGGGTGGGGTCGCCGTCTGGGAGCGTTAAAGTGAAGTAATGAATCATGATCGTGGCCTCCATGACTCACTCCTGCAACGCGTCGTTTGTACGCGTCCGTCCCATTCGGCGCGTTTCTAATAGAAGCAGTGCAATTTTGCCAACGCCTTAACACACCGCGAGGTGGTAGCCTTAGCCCAAGCCTCGGCCTCGCTCATAGTATCCATCCATATTAAAGACAGTTCTGCGACGCGCGCATTCCTCGCCTGGATGTAACACCCCGTTCCCTGCTTGCGCTCGCCCCGAGAAAAAAAAGTCACAGTTTCACCGCAACGGCGAAGCAATGAATGCGATAGCAACAAATTGTAGTGTTACACGAAGTGAGACTTGCAGCTAACTGTTTTGTATCCGATCTCTCGTAACTACAAAACGCTGGTGTAAGAGAATACGGCCGTTCCAGAGAGCGATCGCGTTGAGAGCGCAGCACGTAGAAGGGTATGTATACGAGCGTATTGGCCTCGAGGCCCACCACTGGAAACGCCGGCGCCACCGTCGGCGTGACGTGCTTGGCAGGATCACGTGGTCTCAGCGGCCGCGTCGGCTGCCTGTGGCGCACTGCCGCGTGCTTTGAAAACGAGTTTCAAGTCCCACATGCGCTGCGGTCCGTTCAAATTCGGAAGTTTTCTCTCATTTTCTACTCAATTGAAACCATTGTAATAGAGTGGCTGCTTCCGAAGGCGACGAACATGGGGCTCTACCGTTCGGTGCCGCAGTGCCGCGCTTACGCAAAGGAGCCCAGTGTCAGCCTGCACTGGTAACCGCGGGACAAGAAACAGCGTGAAGCATGGGCTGTAAAGCTACGAGTCTTGTGTGCAACGAGCACTTCCGCGACGAAGACTTTTGTTACTGCGTCGGGCCTGCGATGTTCGGTGAGTAGCAGACAGCGCGCACTGAGACGATGGCTCGCGCGCGCTTCCCGTCGGCAAATGATGCTTATCTGCCACAGGATGGTAAAAGCGCTACCTTTTACCACGTGCGATGCCATCTCAGAACCCTCCAATGCGACCTCTTGATCGTCGGCCCCGTGCTCAGCGTCCACAAAATCGGCTGCAGATGCGCAAGTCATTGTTTAGATACGTTAAATTAAAAAGCGCACAGGGTCACTTATGCATTCGTTAAAGATGACTAGAAGGCGAAAGCCATCTTCTTCTTGTCAGTCGATGTACTGAGTCTCCCGCGCCCCCCTCCAAAAGCGTTCTGCACCTAACGCGGTTTTGCACGGCCTCCGTGACCGATCACGGAGGCAATGCAAAGCGACCATGACGTGTGAATACGTCATCATGTGACGTCATAATGACGCTACACGTTTTGGCGATCTGTGACGTCATGATGACGTCATATGGTGACACCACGTGACGATTATTTTTTGCATCACTCGTGCTGACGCCGCCGACAGGCAACCTTCCCATTTGATGAGGCATGCGTTGCTTCATAAGCTACATAAATTTTGCATTGCCTCCGTGATCGGCCCACCGATTATCGGCCCACCGGCCAAACCCATGTATTTTCTTGGAGCCTCATTTATTTACGTGGGAAAGATGCCACCCTGTTGGCGTTAGACACGACACTGCTGCCAAAATTGCTGGGGTACTCGCTAAATAATTACTATCCTGTTTTGCGGCTACTTGTTGCTGCCATACCTTCTATTTTATTCACCGCTATTTCAAGTTCATGTGGGTCCTAGTTTACAGCCGACGTTTGCAGAACAAGTCCGCGAACGTTACTGTATTTTCTTTCTTTTCCTATGCGTCGCATGCTACTAACATGCTCGGTCTCGTAGACTGGTTCTCCTTCCACCAGTAATATCGAAGTGGTGAAGCTTTGGTCTATGAATTTGTTGATGACATAGAGCGGCAAGTTCACTGGAATGCAAACGGAACGATAATTAAGGAGCATTAAAATAAGGCGTTTGCTCACGTTTTGTGTGAGCACCAAACGAAACGAATGCGCTGAATAAAGAAACAGAAGCAGCGGCATTTGCCCGCTGAGAAGACCGATCAATACGCAGTGCGTGACAACTTGTCAAATGGCATTGAAACGTACACGAATTTAGACCGAAAAAAAAAAACACAATCGTCGGGACGGCAGATCACAAAGTTGCCATGCGCACCGAAGCCGCAATTGTAAGGAAATTGTTTTTGAACTACTCTGATAGCGTCCGCGCAACAGTAGTTGTTTGTTTACTCACAAATTCTCATATTTAGCGGCCTAAAGTTCACAGCGCGGTGCCAAAACGCGCTCGTAGCAAAAGCGAAACCATCAGTACGAACATACATGGCAGACGCTCATACATGAAGAGGCACCTTCAGTCGTCGCGGACCCGTGCGATCGCTGGCTTGAGGCTTCTTTCTGTTATGCTCCGTTTGGTTATACAGGCAGTCTACTCTAACGAGATATTTCACATAGTGTGCACTCAGCGAGTGACTACCTTTCACGCAAGAAGCCGGTTCAGGTGTCTCCAACGCGGTGACCGCGTGAAGCGGGTGCTCGGTTTTCTGCCAAGAGACAGCGACTGTAGACTATCTTGTGCTTTCAGTTCGTCGAAAATGATTATTTTGACACTAAAGAACACAGTTCATTTCGAAAGTTCATATTTACAGAAATGCCCTGGAGGGCTTCCGCGAGGTGTTTTTGTAGAGCGCCGACAGCAAAACCAATGGGGAGCGCGCCGGCGGTATCCTGCCTAGCACGCAATTATAGTGACCTAACGCAATCGAGGCGCGTCCGATAGAGGGCGACTCCGTAACTCCTCGAGGCCAATAGACCGTTGCATCGGGCGAGGAGGACCGGACTGGCAACCAGCGCTTTCCTCCTTTCTGGCTCGTGCGCGACGGCGCGGAGTGTGCAGGCTGGTGCTTGGATGAGTGGCGTTGTCGAACAATTTTTGCGTGTTTTTTGTCGACCTGCGGATTTTGTTCTCTTTTATTGCGATGTCAGCCAGCGAAAGGTCATCGGGAAACCACTGAGCCGTTTTTTGTTGTTCTAACAACTATATAAAGGAAACTGCTGTCAGAATAAGTATGCGAAGTGTATCACCAAACGCAGAGTGTTAGCGGTTGTGCGCTCTTCAAGGTACATCGTCTGTGTTACGTTACAGGTTCTAAATCGGCAAGTGCCGCAATATATCCGGAATTCCTAGTGTTCCACGCAGTCAAATGTCAATCGGACATGGCCAGATTGCGAACAAACATAAGCGGTCAAGTACGCGTCCTTGTCCGTTAAGCGCAAGACATCTAAGTACCACTCGAGTAGCCACCTGAGTTGTTTTCGCTTCGTTTTATTATATTTTAATATGATGTCTTTGGTATAACAATTAGCTCCGTAGCTCGGCTTAACACGTTGATCGCTGCAGTTGATGTATACCGGCATTAGCACAGACGAGAAATCCCTCACTTCGCAGCGGGGTAACCGGCATCATACATTTAAATATTGCTCCGTACCAGCCTCGTAAAACCCGAACATTCAATGAACACTACATCAAAAGGACGCGGTGAGATCTTTGTCGTGAGGTTGCAACTTCGGTGAGCCAGCGGGGTGTATCTTATACGATGAGCGATATGAAAGCCGAATAGTAAAAAATAAATAAATAAATAAATAAATAAATAAATAAATAAAGAATTCTGTCACTCCGTGTGTAGAACAACTAGCTCAGGAAGACAAATTTTCACGTGGTCAAGAACCGTGTCTGACAAGTCGCGCAATGATATACAACATAGTTAATTATCTTCTAAGCGCGATACAAAAACCACGTTGTTACTCTTGTCTAGTGTTTCTTGAACTGCCAGTTTTGCTGCTTAGCTTTGCGAACGACAGCAAGAATTTTTCAAGAACAGCAAATCTGGTATACAAAGTTATAAGAAAAACAAGACAAAACAAAAACGCGAATCACCTCCGATGCCGATCAAAGGCTCGAGCCGGGCGCGCTTCGTGCCTTACCGGCAGAATAAACTCTCTAACCATCTTCATCTTCTCGCCGCCTAAATCCAATTAAATATCACGACTCTTAAAAGAAAAAATAAGCGCGCCGGCATGTGAACATCAGCATCGTTTTTATGTACCAGCACCTCCCTGTAAACAGCTCTAACTTCGTCCACACCGGTGGGCAATAAACGAGCGAGTAATGAGCGGTCACCTAAAAGTTGACAAACAAGATAGGCAACTGTTTGTGAGCAACAAACAGATGCCGCGCCATGAAATCGAGATTGCGTGTTCACGCACGACCGAATGCACACGCGGTAGTCGGCGCGACAGCATAAACATACCGTGAATGAAAAAAAAAAGAAACTAATAGATTACAGTCCAAGAAAAAAAAAATCATGTTATACCTCAAGCGTGGCGGAACTTGCTTGCCCTGCTAGAACGAGTCGAAATATTTGCGTGGATTTCCAACAGACAGTGCCGAAAATATATGACATCGACCACTTGCGACACGTTCGCGCCGACGCATATTAACATCATTGCCTTTCAACGGATCAAACCTTTTCAGGACGTCTCACAAACTCATTTCCTACGTAGACCGTATCTCTTGATACGAAGTTCAACGCGCCAGAACGAAAAAAACCGACTGCAACTGCAGCCGCACGCATACCTTCCATGCAAACGCGGAGCTTCGCACACGTGGGGTGCCAGACCAGAGACGACGCCGCCCGCTAGGCAATATGGCGGCGCCCATGAAAAAAAGGTCTGTACGAGCCGCCCGCTGTGATGACTTTCGAGATTGCGCGCGCGCCAGCGATCGCGACCGCGCCCTTAGATTCAAAGTTCAAAGTTGCTCCTCGCGCGACACTCCCCCGTTCCCCTCCTCGTATCTTCGCGTCTTTTTTCAAGCTCGTTGAAGATGGGTGGGGCGTTTCCTGTCTGCTTCGACGGCAGGCCCCTCGAGCGGGGTGATGTTTTCGCATGCACCCTTCGAGCGACGGAAACTAAAGTCCCTGAAAAATAACTAAAGTAGCGCCATTCGTGTCAGTGTGCAGGCACCTCCTCACTCGTGCGCTTTGTAGATTGCAGTTGAAGTTAGTTCAGCTGCGAAGCTCGCAGAGCATGGCTTTTGGCCGGAAAGAGAGGCTTGTGCAATTCTTCCGCTAGAGCGCCCGAGGGCGCTGCAGTTCTAAGTGACGCAGTTGGAACGGTCAGTGAAATAAAGGGTATGAAAAAAAATCACGCCATATCCACGAAGTGAATGATGATTGAGGAGCTGGCTCGGAGAAGATCGGGAAAACCCGTGAATCTTCCGTACAAGTCCTCTACCATCATATGAAGACGTGACACACGTTGTTATATATACATATATACACAAGGTTTGATTAACATACAATTTTGATGAACTATATACACAATTTACAATTATATACATATTGTTGAAGTATATATACAAGAAACATATAACAGCGTCTGATTATCCATTGTCGACACTTGCAAACGCAACGCTCCTAATGTTCTTTCAATTCGAAAACTGCCCTCGAGACGCCCACGACAAAGTGGCCCTAAAAACAGCTATCCGACGCTCGCCTGGCTGTCGACCGCGTTCCCCGCTCGTCCTGCGAGAATTAACGGCCAGGCTAGAGGGAAGACACGACGCGCGCAGCGTTCCCCTTCGCGTTCCACGACGCTTTGAATGGATGGATGCACGTTACGGCGCGGAACTTCGCCCCAGCTTAAGAACCTAGCGAGCCAGCTCCTAATAGCGATAAATACGGTGATGTAATATACACCGAAGCAAGTGGCGTCTTTTCATGGTGTCCGACAGCATAAAATTGTACGGTACATAATGTTTTAGTAGGCAAAAGTGCTCGCTCCTGATGGCAGCGCCACTGCAAACTCGGCGGCGCTAAGAAATCGCTAGAGTGGCGCACTAGCTTTTTAGAAGGTTGTCCGAGCGCCATCTTGTTTGTCCTCGTCTGGGTTGTTTACTTGATCGGTGCACGGTGCGTGGTCGACCGCGCTTGAGTCAGTTCGTACGGTGGTTCTGGATGCTTCAGGATGCCGACCTGCTGTGCCAGTGGCACCAGCCACCGGTACAAGAGCAGAAACAAGAGGTTTTGGCTACAGCAGGTAAAATCTGGAGCTTCTCGGAGGACACCCTAGAGGCGTTGCTGCAGCTGCTAGGAGAGGAGGCAGAGGCGAAGGGACGCAGTTGGCGCTACTTTATATTTTTCAGGGACTTTAACGGAAACGGGACGGCTCGTTTGATCTCTGCTTCGGCCGCCTTCGTCGCCCCCGCTCGAGCGCTTTTAGCCGCGATAGAACATACGATGCGCGGTTTTTTTTTTATCGATTTGGACTTCATACCAGAAGTACATGACGGCGACGGTGACGGCAAAAACCCGTCGAGACTGTCCATATAATTGCTATGGAAATAAAAACGCGGCCGCGCTAGAGAGTAGACACGACACGCGTTGCGATTCCCTCTAGTCCCGCTGTGGTTTTCTATAACTCTTCAACATGAGGCGAGACGGCGACCTTTGCATAAGTTCTGCGTCCAATCAGCGACACTCATGTTGTATCGACGTCATGTGTTGCGTATGGGCAGGAGCGCGGCGTAACCCCGCGACAGGCCGACGGAGAGGCCGAGCGACAGGAGGGCGTACAATGATGACTCGTAGACAGAGCTTCGGCGAGACTGACGGGAGAGTCAGGCTAGTGAAAGAAACCCACGTGACTGGTAGATGAAATTGAGGCGCCATTTATGAACTGGGATCAGAGTTAAAATCTGCGTTTCGTCTCTCTTCGACCTCCTCTCAGGCGGGATCAACTCCCTCTCCTCCGGGAGGCGCGCTCGGTGCGCTTTCTGCCACCATGCTCGCCCCGCCGGCTTTGAAATCCGTTAGAAAGTTTCGTGTCTGGCGGTGGTAACAGTGGTAAGGCGTGCGTTAGCCGCCGTCGTTCTTCCATTTCATGGTGCTCGCTCGCTATGTGCTTGTGCGCCGCGATGTTTTACGACTCGCGTTGTTCATGCATCGTATTTTGTTGCTCGAATACTTCCAGAACAAGTCCCGAAATACGGTTCCGGCCCCCAAAAGAACGACAGGTGAGCGTGCCCTTTGAGTCGCGGTTTTCATTGTGTCAATTTGAATTCACGTCCATATCGAGTAGCTGTTTTCTGCTGTGGGGCTACAGTTAATGTTTTCAAAAATGACTGATTTGAAAAGGTCACGATGCTGCGTTTACATCGTTATACGAACAAGCAGCGGACATGAAGCACATGTGGCGTAACTGTTGTTACAAGTTTACAACTCTCGTAGAACCGCGTGCTTGAATGTGTGCTTTGCATTTGTCTCCGGTTAATTACTCGCCATCGCATATAACCGCGTTTCTGATGCTCTAGGTTGTGGGAATCGAGCGCGCCCTCCCCTTACTTGATCTCGTTCGATGCGGACAACACCGGCAGCACGAGGTAAGCTCGCCTTAGCGGCCCTCGGCTCTCGGCCACCGGGAGAGATCCCGTCTTTGGGGCCTCCTTTGGTGATGACCGCTCGAATGTGGACTACAGTCCTAGCCTTGTTATGATCGGCCTGCCTGGCTTGGCGCCGCTTTGACGCATGAGACTTTGCGGCTAAGACTACCCTGGTTTCTTCCGGGTCAGCGGTTGCAGAGATGCCCCAAGAGCGGCGACAACACGAAGGTCGTTCGTCTATTATTCTCAGGTTGTCTGCGCCCCTCGTAAAACCCTTTGGGCACGCCTGACCGACTGACAGATTGGGAAGAGTTGTTGGCCGTCGAGGCGGCTGGCTTTGTCGTCAAGGTGCCCCGGACAAAGGACCCAGCGTCTGGGAACCGTCTGCGGATGCATTTCCCATGTTCTCCGTGGCGCCTTGTTGCCGCTGTTTCCACAATTCGTGGTCTGCCTCGCGCATACCCATCATTGCAACAGACTACGAAATTGACTTCCACGTAAGACTCAACGTCTTCGTGCTGTGCCGTGTGTGCGCGGTGGGCAGTGTTTTCCCTCGCCATGGGACGAACTGGATGTGCCTCTTTCTCCTTTCGTGGGTTGGGAAGGAGGCGGCGTTTCACCTTCCCCTTTTGGGGGCGGAGGTGAAGATGGAAATTTTCATTGGACTGTCCTGGCCTCCATTGTTTTTTCCTACAGGGAACCCTGGGAAGACCAGGACATAAAATGCGAGCGCCGATGCGCTCCCGACGAGCTCTCACAAGTTCTCTCAAGCTCTCACGAGCTCCGAGAGCTTCCATGATGCTAACCCCATCATGTAGCAACACGCTACCTGTAAATAAACGTTACTGTTAGCAGCTCCGGGCTCCTCTCCTCGACATCTCCCTGTGACTCTGGCTGGCTTCGGTCTTCTGGGCAGAACCCCGATCACATCAACTGGATGGCAGCGGTGGGATGCTGCTGACAACTGGAACTCATCAACTGGTTAGCAGCAACGGGATGACCCATGCTTGACTCGGGCCTCAACAATATGGTGAGTGCTTGACTTTCTTTGAGTTTTGCCAGGTTTTAGCTTTTGAAGTTTTCTAAATCTGTGTGTAATCTTCTGTGCGTATAGGCTTCGTTGTACCGCTACCATACGTCACAGCTATTCACCATTTTAGCTTTCATGTTCTAAAACTGGCAGTGTTTTACCGTGCGTCTAGGCTTCGCTTGTTCGCTACCTAACGTCACGGCGGGTAGAAAGTCCTCACTCGTGAAGACCATGGAGTTGGTAAAGAAGCTAGAGAGACCAGACCTCTTACTACTGTGTGAAGAGCTGGGAATTAAGGTTGTGAGAGAAGAGAGAGAGTCACAGCTGATTAAGGCTATTCAGGAATGCGGTGCGGAGGATGACGAAATTGAGGAGTGCTGGGAAGAAGTAGAAAAAAAGCAAAAAGAGGCCGAGAGAATCAAAAGATGGGCTGAAGAAGACAGGATAAATGAGAAAAGGCGATTGGCTTTAGCACTTTATCAGGCATCAAGTAACTCGAATAACGAGATAGCACCCTCAGATAAGAAAAAGAAAGGCAGTCCTGCTAAGCCCACGTCTACAGTGAGCCACTCAGAAGATCGAAAGAAAGAAAAGGCGTTTAAGGCTAGGAAGCCGGTTGTATGCCACCGTTGCAAAGAGCTAGGTCACATCGCAATCGGCTGCCGCAAGCCTAGGAATGTTCTCTGTTTTCGGGACAGCAGCGACAATAATCTGGAACAATTGAAACCCCCCATTCAGGAATTAGTTGAGGAAAACGTACTGCGGGACTCTTCCGCAACGTTTGATAGGGTACATCCGTACTCTTTGACAAATGAGGTGACCGCAGGGGAACGCCCGTGTGCATGGCAACTAGTTGAAAATGAAAGTGTGTGTTTGCCATTAGCCCGCGTTGAGAGTGAGGGACCGTTCAGACTGCTCGCCACGGAAACTTTGGTGTCCCAAAACCTGCCCGAGCATTATCCCTCTCAGAATGATGTGGATATGCTTTCGAAAGGCCTTTGTTTTGGTGACGAATCGGCGGCAGCTATGACGGATCCGATGGCCTGTGAGTCTGCTCATGAGGTTCCGGAAGCAGAAAGCGCTAACGAAGCAGACTGTAAAAGTTCAGATGATGAGGCGCTTAGCTTACCACGAGAAGGAGAGGCGCTCAACATAGCGCGAGGTGATGAAGCGCTTAGATTAGCGCGAGGTGATGACTCTCATCAAGGAGATACATCTGATGGCGAGCCGGCTGGTTTAGCAAGTGTCGATTGTAGCGTTGTTTCTGAAGAGCAGACAGCTAGAAATAACGCCGAGGATAAGCCAGTTGAGCCGCCTGGAGTTTTGAGCAATGTACTTCCGAGTATTATTGCCGAGTCGGGGAGCGTTCCGTGCCGCCCTGAAAGAAAAAGGCGCCAGCGAAAACTTCGGGAAAAGGGGAAAGGTCCAAGTTGCCTCGAGCGGAGGCTGGAAACCCCTAATAAGTTCTCTAAAAGCCAAAAGTTGCGGGTCCCGCACAAATCGAGATTAGGCATGAAGCGTGTCGCGAGGGCCAGGAAAAAGAGACGCCGAAGTGGTCGCCTGGTTTCTTTTGTGAAGGCTAAACGGTGGAGCAAAGCGAGGTGGTGCGTACGCGACTGTAACGACAGAGGTCCTCCCCCAAGTTTGCGAGAGGGTGACCGCTGCTCTGGGAGGCCCACAATGAGGAAGCTTAAGCGTCCGGGTGCTTCTTTGTCGGAGTTCGGGGCCCGCAGGGCAAAGGTCACCGCCACTGTGTGCTTTGGACAGGTTGGCTTTTTGTCCCTCCGTCGCGATCTGGCCCATCGACAACTGTGGTATGCGCGTCCCCCCAGAGCACGTCTGAAAGGGTGCCGCATTAAATTACGCAGTGTCACGAAGGATACTAAGAATTTGTCTTGTATCCAGTTTTATTATTGTTTTGTTTAGCTGTGTTTGCATGTCTGCCGATGAGCAAGGACTGTGTCGATTTTTGAAAGTTTTATTTTCCTCCTCATCTTAACTGCAGACATTGAGACATTTGTTAAACTGCTTGTTTGCTTACATTTTGCAAAAGCTAGCACCCGAGTAGAGGGTTTTGGCGCTGATTTTAACAGAGAAGTAGGCTGAAGGTAAAAAGCCTCTGTTTAAACCTTATGTTTTTGCAGTGTAGTGTAGGTTTTGCTTTTGTTGATTTTATTTTATCCGCATAATGTTCGGACAGTGTAAGGCTACCAAGAATTTCTCTTGTATCCAATTTTGAATTGTTTTGCTTTTAATGTTCGCGTGTCTGCAGATGAGCAAGGAATATGTCGATTTTTGTAACTTTTATTTTCTTCCTCATGATAACTGCACACATTAAGATACTTGTTGAACTGAGTGTTTGCTTACATTTAGCGAAACCTAACACCCGAGTAGAGGGTTTTGCGCAAGTTGATTTTTAACAGAGAAGTAGGCTGAGGGTAAACGCCTCTGTGTAAACCTTGTGTAAATTGCAGCACACTTGTTAGTATGCGCATCAGTGTAGTGTAGGTTTTTGTTTCTCTGTTTGTTTTATTTTCATACGCGCAAGTTTGATTTTGAGTTTTACTTATACTGTGAGAGGCGTAATTCATTAACTACCTCCTTTCGTTTTGTTTCGCCCGTAGCACCTGCGTGCCTTGAACGCTGTGAATCTCTCTGGGAAATGATACAAAACGTTAGGCTGTTGATTTGCTTCGCACGTAGTAGGTCTGAGTTTGTTATGGCTTCGTTATCTGATTCCTGATTTTCACGAGTGAGCGCACCCATTGTAAATTTCTAGGGAGTTTTACCAAAACTGTAACCTGGCATTTCTCGAGGTCAGTTGAGTGCCCTATGTTTGTTGTGCCTCGGGTCTTGCGTGGTTCGTTTCTGGCGTTTGCTGGCCATGGCTCAGGTCCAGAGATTGGTGCAGCCTGCGTCAACGTCTACAAGGGAGCAGATCTACGGTCTCTGCGGAGTGCTTTGGTGCTGCAACCCCTTCGAGACCTCCTGTGACGGTGGACGGGCTGTTATGATCGGCCTGCCTGGCTTGGCGCCGCTTTGACGCATGAGACTTTGCGGCTAAGACTACCCTGGTTTCTTCCGGGTCAGCGGTTGCAGAGATGCCCCAAGAGCGGCGACAACACGAAGGTCGTTCGTCTATTATTCTCAGGTTGTCTGCGCCCCTCGTAAAACCCTTTGGGCACGCCTGACCGACTGACAGATTGGGAAGAGTTGTTGGCCGTCGAGGCGGCTGGCTTTGTCGTCAAGGTGCCCCGGACAAAGGACCCAGCGTCTGGGAACCGTCTGCGGATGCATTTCCCATGTTCTCCGTGGCGCCTTGTTGCCGCTGTTTCCACAATTCGTGGTCTGCCTCGCGCATACCCATCATTGCAACAGACTACGAAATTGACTTCCACGTAAGACTCAACGTCTTCGTGCTGTGCCGTGTGTGCGCGGTGGGCAGTGTTTTCCCTCGCCATGGGACGAACTGGATGTGCCTCTTTCTCCTTTCGTGGGTTGGGAAGGAGGCGGCGTTTCACCTTCCCCTTTTGGGGGCGGAGGTGAAGATGGAAATTTTCATTGGACTGTCCTGGCCTCCATTGTTTTTTCCTACAGGGAACCCTGGGAAGACCAGGACATAAAATGCGAGCGCCGATGCGCTCCCGACGAGCTCTCACAAGTTCTCTCAAGCTCTCACGAGCTCCGAGAGCTTCCATGATGCTAACCCCATCATGTAGCAACACGCTACCTGTAAATAAACGTTACTGTTAGCAGCTCCGGGCTCCTCTCCTCGACATCTCCCTGTGACTCTGGCTGGCTTCGGTCTTCTGGGCAGAACCCTGATCACATCAGCCTAGCCAGTTTCGGGTTTTCTCAGCTGGTCGAGACACACGCGGAGTACGTGCTTTCGGGCCCCTCCAATGCGTCGTCTCCGCTCGCTGGCCTTCCTTTGTTAGCAGCGCAGCTGAGTGACCAAACCGCCGCACCGGAGCGTCCCTACTTAGGCCACATGGTGCTGGCATTCACACGCTCGCTGTCCCATCGTTTTGACGAGCGTGAAGGGTTGACAGTGTCGTCCGCGAGCCAACTCGCATAGGCGGCACCGTCGCCGCGTTTTCCGACGATCATTTTTCTCATGCGCGCTTGGGCGACGCTTTCGGCAAATGCGAGCCACCGTGCTCCGGTGTCGATTTGTTTGCCCGTCGCGTGAGGCATCATGCATCTGTCGGTGCGGAAACCCTACTCTTCTCTGTGCCGTTTATTGGCCCCTTTGGGTCTGGCGTGCATGGCGGAGATACAGGCGCACGACCCTTGAACGGCGGCGCCTGCCTCGGAGCCGCTGCACACAACTGCGGCACAGCTCCAGGCAAAACGCTGCCTTCCATTTCGCGAGCAGCACCGCTGTTTCGTGCGGCGCTTCGCGGTTGGTTGTGCGTTGGGAGAATCGCGCGCGCCGACAGCGCTTTGTGCATCTCCCTGGTCTTTCGCTGCCCGTGATTCTCGGTCCCGTCTTTCTCGCGCGCACGGGTATCGTGAATGACTTCCCAAGCGGTGGCTACAGGGTCGTCCCTTTCGGCGCCCTACAACCATTTGCAACCCTCGTAGTGGCTACCGCTGCCTTTAAGCACGGCACGCCACACGAGATTTCGCTCGCCGGAAGCTTGTCTGCTATGTCAATGGAGTGCCATTGGTGGAGGAAACGAACCCCATGGCGCTCGTCTGGCTTAAGCGCTTGCGCGAGCCCTCGGGCCGCCTCGCGCGCTGGGCGTTGACTTTGCAGCGGTACAACTTCGTTGTGCGCTACCGGAAAGGGAGTTCAAACGTCGTGGCTCACGCCTTGCCGCGTGCCCCCGTTTCGGTGTGACACTTGTGTTCGCCACTCCCGAGAGCAATCGCATCGAGTAGACTCCGGGGCCTCTGGCTCCAATGGGTCGAAAGGAGCGAACCCCGACGGCGAATTGACTTTTGAGTCGATCGCCTCGGGTGAGCACGTCACTTCAGCCGGTATCCTGTTAAGCAGAGAAGAGATACCAAAGGCACAGCAGTGCGATCCGGTTTGGGCTCCAAGAGCCGTGCTCCCAAGGAGCGGGCGCGTATTGACAGTCTGGTATTGCTGTCGGCGCCGCGTGCCGTTTACGCAGTCTGGTATTGCTGCGGGCACGTTGGATTCGCATCTGTTTGTCGCCGGCGGAGTTCTCCTGCGCTACACATCCCACCGGAAGAAGCTCCCAAGGAGTCTTTTAAGGTGGGGGTACCCCGCAGTCTAAGGAAAGCCACCCTCGGCTATTTCCACGACTCGCGGTTGGCCGGACATGCGAGTGGCCGTAAGACTTTCCAAAAGTTGGGCCGCTCTGCTACCTGGCCAGGCATTAAACGTGACGCTCTTCACTCCACGTGTGACAATTCGTGAAGTCTCGTGCGGGCAAACCCCCGGGCTCTTGCAGCCGCCCTCAAACCCTTTCGTTGCCCGCAGCAGCGACTTGGGAGAGGGGGAGGCGGACACACAACCGCAGGAAAACCGTAAAGCTGGCCCCAAGTCACGCCACCGGTACAACCTGCGGAAAAGCGCCTAAGCAACATTTCTCCCACTGACAGGTAGCTGGACTTTATTCCATACATTGACAGTGAATGGAGAATAACCGCTAAGTTGCGGCGGCACACGTCTGGAAGTGGTAGAAGGCCCTGTTGGCCGAAAATACCCTCTGACGTGTTGTCCAAGCCATAACCTGGCAAGCGCCCCCTTTCGTTGGGCAGCACTGTCAGGCAGGCACCTTTTTTTGGCAAACCGGCTATGCCGGGGGCATTTCTGTCCACTCCTGCGTCGCCCCGTCGTCTCCCTGCGCGTATACCGTGCCACCAGCCTGTTCCAGACCTGATAGCCTGCTGTTCTCTGGCCGTACCTGCGGGGGCCTGGTTCCTGCCTTCTGCCCTTCAGCCACCTCCACCCTGCCTTTCCCATATGGCGGCTTCGGAAGCCGCCCTCGGCGGCTGGTCCGCCCACTCAAGCTGTGGCCCAGGTCCAAGCGGGGTCGCTCCGGCCTCCGTTCCCGGCTGCCTGCTGTTCCGGCCTGCCGTTCCTGTGTGGGCCCCGTCCCAGCGACTTTCGGCGGTTGGCTGCCGCACGCAACTGGCAGCCACGCCTCGTACGTTCCCGGCTGCCAACCTCTCCAGCCCGGTGAACTTCAAGCGGGCTGGCTGCCCGCCCATGTGCAGTCTTGCCCCCGTTCCTCCTGGGCTGTGGACCTTCTTCCCGGCGGTGGGCTCTCCCTGGTGGTGGACCTTGTGGTGGAACTTTCGGTGAAACTTTTGTGTGGCCATGGCCGACCTATGGACTTGTACCTTCGGGAAGACGACACCCCCCCGTTGGACTTTGCCCCGTTGGCCAGCCCCCTTGCGGCTGAGCTGACCTTGCCACTTGGCCTCGGACAGCCTCTTTCACAGGCTGGCCTCGGTCTTTAGGAGGGGGGAATGTGGGAATCGAGCGCGCCCTCCCCTTTGGCGCCTCGTTCCCCAGCTAGCGTGTGTGTGGGCCCCGCGCGGCTCGAGCGCCGGAGACCGCCGTTAATCGGCAGTATGGCGGCCACGGCGGCAGCGCCAGGCCTCTTTGTCTGGTGCGAGCCATGCGTCAGCTTCCCGGCGTGCGGGCACGCGTCCGGGCATGCCTCGACATGCTAACATGCTCACGCCACCAAGCTAGCTTACGTCACTGCGCAACGCCTGTCTTCATTGGCCGCCAGTGACAACCCCCTTCCCCCTTGAGCTCGCTTCTGTCTGGCGCGGGCTTGCCCGTGTGAGATGCTCCCAGGCTAGCACGAGAGGTTGACGCGCTGCTCCAGCAGGCGGCTTCTCGTTCGTGTGCTCGACTGCTGCCCTTTGTGTGAGAGTCGTAGCGCCGCTGGCAAGCGTACTCGATCGGTCTTGCGGAGTTCCCTTTACGGCCTGCAAGCCCGTGACTGTCGTGCTGCATCTTGGGTTAATAAACCCGTGTTGTTTGTTGACATCCTGCTTCGAGTGCCTTTTCTGCGCCGTGCCGGAGTCGACGAACCCGGCCGTAGCGTCTTTGTTCGCTGCGGCAGTGGAGAACGTCGCGTCCCTTCACGGTCGCCTTGTAGGGTAAGCTTCGGGCTAAACCTATCTCCACAAGGTAGATGTATGAAAACTTGTACTGCTCTGAGACGAACAAACGAGTTCACTTTTGCAAGAGTCGATGACGCTATTATCTGATTGGAACTTGCCACTTTTCTTCAGGATCGAAGCGTTTTTAAAGTATTCCGAAAGGCCACACAGCTGATCGGTGTGCCCAGAGAAAAGCTGAAGAATTGCAGAATCGGCGCATTTCAAGAAGAGATGGCATGATTCCTCCTGTATCACCTGTTCATTTTCTTCGTGCTTGTCATCAGTGGTTGTACGTAAATGTGCGTTTTTGGAAATGTGGTCAGTAAAGTGCGGCCAATATTAGTTGTGTTATATGTGGAGTTCATTTTGACATCTTTAAACTGATCTTTAAATTATTATTCTATTATTAGGTATTTCAATTGCTTTCATTGTTTTTGCATTGCAGTGAATGTTTTTTAGTTTGTTAATATGATAACTTTGTGCAATATCGTGCGCATATATCTGTCTGCAATTTTGTCAGTATAAAAATTGTTTTTAATATGTGCATGTGCCCTAGTGTTATGTTCTGTTTTTCATTCCACTGTTCTTTAAGTTCTTAACATTGCCGGGAGATTTCGTGTTTAGTGATCACTAACACGTGTATGTTAATCTCCTGTTAATCTGTTAACCACTTCTGTTAATCTCCTGAGCCTGTATCACACCACATTTGATGAAAGTGTTGATTTTCGGAAACGAGGACAATAAAACGAGACCAAAGATATCTTGTGTTGTGAGTGCAATTCATTATTTAGCTTTCTGGCACATGCTGCACGACTGCAGCGTTTGCAGTATGCACGATTGAAAATTGCGTACATTCAAACGGGCAACGAACGAGCGGCGCAGCACGTGCAAGCGGATGCAATAAAAGGGGGGGGGGGAGGGGAAGCAAAAGGGGGCCGCGCAGCTCTCACACACAAATAAAACAAAAAGAATAAAAAGAACGGCGTGCGCGGGAGAGCTAGGAGTGGAGGTGCGAGGCGCGGCTGGTGTTAGTGTTGCCATGACGACGCATACCGTGTGCGCCGCCATTTCTACAGTTTGAGTTTCCCAATCCCAGCCGCCAGGGTAGTAATTGAAGGGAGGTTTGGCACTGCCAGCGGTGAAGTCATGAATTAAGCCGTCCTATGGGAGGTATACGGAGTAAAATCTCCCTGGGAGAGTGCTCCCCCGCGTTTATTGCAGGCGGTTTTATGGAGGGAGAAGAATGGCGATTGGTCAGTGAGACACGGGTCACATGACCGGCATGGCCACGCCGGGTTGGTGGCGGCAAACGGGCGTGGGTGAAGCCCAACTCCACCCAGTGGCATGTACACCTTTACCGCACTGGTGTTTTCGCGTGCCACCAGGGGTCGCACGACACTACTCTTCTGGCTGGGGTTATCCGCAGGAGGACATCAAAGGGCGAAAGCTGTATGATCTCATGACTCTTGAGGGTATCACCCTCCTCACCGAGCCAGCCTACCCCACTCGCACGGGTAACAGTGTTTCGAGGGACACGTGCCCCGACCTAACGATGGGTATCAACCTTCCTCAGCCACCCTGGTGGAAGTCGCAGGAGAACCTCGGGAGCGACCATTTCATCATTCACACGTCCTATCGTATGATAGACACAAGAAACATCAAAAGACAGTCAAGCTAATAGATTGGGCTGCTTTCCGCAAGACAGAACACTTTCCCTTTCATCAAACTCCCACATCATATTCTGAATGGGCCGACACCTTACTGAAACTCAAGAACGAGGTTACCAAAATAATCGCAACTACACCCGAAGCACCAGCAATCGATACCCATCACTTGCATTTATGGGATGCCAGGCGCCAACTCACAAGACGCTGGAAACGTCAAAGACTCAATCGCAAACTCAAGACGCGTATTGCTGCCCTCAGTACTAAGGCAGAGCAATACGCAGTCGCACTAGCTAAAGAAAACTGGTTCTCGAAATGCGACTCCCTTACGGGATCTCTTCATACCAAATCTGCCTGGCATCTCCTGCGCCACCTCATTGACCCAGATTCTACCAGAGGCGCGACCAGAAGAAGCATTCAGAGGGTTATACACGGCTTCCCTGGCGACAACGCGAACTTACTCCGTGCCCTACAGTCGAAGTACGTCAACACCACGCGGGATCACACACCTATACTCCTGTATGACGGCCCTGATAATCCGGAACTTTCAAAAGCGTTTACGGTCGTTGAAGTTAAAGCGGCGATACAAAGCATGAGGAAAGGCACCGCCCCGGGACCCGATGAGGTATCGATAGGGCTCCTCCCTAACCTAAGCGATGACATGACACAATTGCTAGTAGATAAAATGAACCAGCTCTGGGACGCCGGAACGCTTCCCATAGAGTAGAAATCGGCCGAGCCCACTTTTCTCCCGAAAGCCGGCAAAGCGCTCAATATTGATAACCTCCGTCCCATATGTCTCACATCATGCGCTGGTAAGGTGATGGAGAAGGCAATACAAATCAGGCTAACCGAATATCTAGAAGAAAAGAATCTCCTGCCTGACACCATGTACGGCTTTCGTCCATGTCTGTCAGCGCAGGACATCCTCCTACAACTAAAACATGAAATCGTTAACCGACCCAGCGGAACCACTCAAGCGGAAAGGGCTATTCTTGCAATTGATTTCAAGGGTGCCTTTGACAACGTTCGGCACTTCACCATTTTGGAAAACTTACGTGAACTGAAGTGTGGTCCAAAATTATATGCATATGTGCGGGACTTTCTTACAGACAGACGGGTCACTATCCGCATAGGGGACCGTAAATCGCAACCCATCACCATGGGTGATTTCGGTACGCCCCAAGGAGCTGTCCTTTCCCCGCTCCTCTTCAATATTGCCCTCATGCGGCTTCTGGAGGCCCTAAATCGAATTTCGGAAGTATGCCACGCCATTTATGCTGATGACGTCACAATTTGAAGCCGCTGTGGCAACCTGGGCCAGATAGAAGAAGCCTTCCAACAGGCCGCCTCTGTCGTAGAACAGATAGGGCGCAAGTCTGGAGTGCTCCCCCACCAAATCTGAAATCCTCGTATATAGAAATAAGGCATCCGACAATACACCCCTTAATGTACAACTCAATGGAACCCCAATTCAAGAGGTTGAAACCATTCGAATTCTCGGGGCCCACTTCAATAATCGGGGTAACAACTCATTTGCCATACAGAAACTAAAAACGTCCTGTCTTCAAATTTCTTGCATGATTAGTCGGGTGGCCAACCGACGACGAGGGATGAAAGAACATGACATAATGCGACTCATTCAGGCATTTGTCATCAGTCGCATCACCTATAGCTTCCCTTACCTGAGAATTTTGAAAGCAGACGAGCATAAAATAGACAGAGTCATACGTGTTACTCTCAAGAAGGCTCTGAACCTTCCCCCGTGGACACTCACGGACCGTCTGCTTCAAATGGGGCTTCACAATACCGCATCCGAACTATTCCAAGCACACCACACGAATAAAGTCATGCGCCTGGCCATAACTAGAACGGGGCGGAAAACGCTATCAGAACTTGGCATCGAAGACCCCATTCAGAGGTGGGGGAAACAACGTATCCCGCATGAATGGAGGCAGGACTTCATCATCAAACCACTACCACGCAACATGCATCCACAGTTCCACGAACATCGACGTCGGGCACGGGCCAAGGCTCACGACAAATACTCAGACACTGAGGGCGCCTTCTTTGTCGATGCAGCTGGACCAGTGAACGGCAAGTACACGGCAAGCGTCGTTCATCAAGGAAAACAGATAGATTGTATATCAGCCCAGGACACAGACGCAACTAGCATGGAAGAAGCAGGAATCGCCCTCACCCTACGAAACCCCGGATCCACCTTCGTTCTGACAGACTCACAAGCAGCCTACCGAAATTTCTGCAAACGCCACATTGGCCCCATTGCACACCGAATCCCCACAAAGCTATCGTCCCCACGCTCAGAGGGAGAATGGAAACAGCTGATATGGGTACCCGGCCACTGCGGAGTAAGAGGCAATGAGCTCGCCCACGCCTCGGCCCGAGAATTACTCTTCCGGACCTCCGACCCCGGCATATCGCACCCACCCTCGGCTATGCGTATGGACCCGCTTCTCACCTATAAAGAAATTCTACAACACCAAAGACTCGAAAGACGGAAACTTCCGCCTCCGGGGCCGAACCTCAGTAAGGAATCGCAGGTAGCGTGGCGTCGCCTGCAGACACCGTCGTACGCAAATCCATACGTACTATCTAAGATAGATCCCGACGCACACAAACCACAGTGCAGGTTCTGCGACAACAAAACAGCCACCCTGTACCACATGGTATGGGAATGTCCGCACAATCCACCCATGCAACCCAGGACACAACTAAACATAAAAGGGTGGGAGGCAGCTCTGTCCAGCTCGGATCCGAAGTCCCAAGAGGCCCTCGTGAAACGTGCGAGGACAGCGGCCCGCGCCAATGGGATCCCGGACTAAGGATCCCACTCACCGATCTTCTCAAGTACATGAAATAAACGTTTTATTCTCTCTCTCTGTCACACTGCAGTTCCCAGACAGAAATGTGCCAGTACAGAGCTGCATCAAGCCAACAGACAAAATGGGCCGAGGCTTCATTCGACTCGCCAACCACAATTCCACAGACTACATAGTCCAACACACAGTCTCGCCGGGTAACAAAGTGATAGGGGCCCGGCGTCTTGGAACCACCAACGTATACTCGTGCTCACGTTCGAACACGCAGGCATTCCAAAAAATGTGCTCGTTTTTGGAGAAGACAACTCTGTACAACGCTACCACAAGACCATCCTGACCTGCTCCAACTGTGGCAAGGTCTCGGTCACCGTACCGATGTCTGGCCCCATCCGACAACGCCATCCAGCCGGTGCTCTACATGCGGAAAGGCAGATGTCGACCTTGCCAACCATGAGTGCCTAGCCTGCTGTCTCCTCTGCAACGGCCCTCACATCAACGGAGCAAGGGAATGTCCAAAGCGCTACCGACGCCCGGTGGGCATGCCATCCCGACACACTGGAACAGCATCATCGACACGCAGGGCTTCATGCGGGCGAACATCCACGAGTAACAACGGGGCCCGCTCCCGCTCTCGCCAACGCAGCATCTCCCGAGGCCGCCCAGCTCAAGAGGCTCCTCGTGGTCCATCCTGATCCAGATCTCGATCCAGTTCGAGACCCAGACAGGACCTACAACAAAAAACAACCAAGGCATCTCGGAGCTGCCGTCGGCGCCCACCTTAGACGAACAAGACATCGTTACCACCGGTAAGCTGGGCAGAGATTATTGCTCCCACTCAAGCTAGAAACGATGACGACGCACAAACAATCACACAACTCCAAAAGATGATAGCCACGCAACAACAGGTACTCATGAAACAACAACAGAATATAGAGCAGTTAGAACAAGTATGAAGTCACGGAAAACAAGTCAACCGCCACCTAGCACAACCCAGCTTCAACCCACAACGGGAACCATGGAAACGGACACTCAGGCTCCCTCGCTTGACCCAGGCGGAAAACCTCACCAAGACCTGATTGAACAAATCGTTAAAGAGACCGACACCTGATTTTTCTCGGCCCATTTTTTTACGGCGCGACAGAAAACTCACCCTTCGCAGTGTTTGCAGCTGTAGTAGTTAATCCCAAAAGCACGTAGTTATTTTACAAGGAGTATTTTTCGATCTGAAAGGCTCTAAACACGGACGAACCTTTCCTCCAGCAACGCTGAGAATTGATAGCGATGCCGCCAGCCCTTCTCGCGATTTGTGAAAGCTATCGTAGTTCTGCTTTTGCAGGAGTTCCTGTAACTGTGCTTAACCAGCCTTATTTAGAGCTTTTCAACAATTCTTGAAAATAACATGCTGTTACAATGAGATGATGTGGCGTTATACACCTTCCCTGTATTTGTACCGCGTTGTGTGCGCATGCGTCCAAGGTTGCCTGCGCCTGTGTCATGGGTGGCTTGTCCTGGCGTCGTTACTCTCTCGATGCACGAGCCAAGCCAAGTCATCGAAAACGTCACTACGCGTATGGACAGCCATGCCGAGTAGCAGCGTGCGTCATTTCTGAGACGAAGTGTAGGTATGTCGCTCCAAAATCTTAGCGGCCTGGAAACTGCGTGCACGGTTGCATGAGCACGCTGAAAAGTTGCTCAAGACGCGCGGACGAGCATGGGAACATTACGTCACGCGAAGGCAGCGCCACTTTAATGCATACTACTAACGCAGGCCTATATGTACATTTTTATGGAGTAATACCTTTTAATATAAAGAAACGATACAATATTTCAATACTAACAAAAAAAATCGCCGACTGCGTACAGCAATCAATGGTCACGTGGCCGGTTTCATCGGATCGCTCATGCTTTTGCCGCCAGAGGCGCCACAGGTCATTTTGCTCGACTTTCAATTAAGAAATAAAAATATATATCCATTTCTCACGAAAAAAAACAGGGTTGGTTTGAGTCAATGCGACGGACAATCTTTCCATCAGTGGAGTCATCTCATTTCATGTTCTTGGCAGTTTTCGGTCCCTTTAATACAGTTGTCAAGATGCTCACACCACTCATAAAACAACAGATCAGCAAGGAGCTACAACAAACACGGGACCAACGTTCGTCCTCAATACAACAAATCCAGGAACAAAGCTTGGCCTCAGTCAAGGAAGCTGTGCAACCCAAGCTGCTCGAACTAGACGCCCTCACCTGCAAATACAAACGCAGTGCCTCAAGGCTCTGTTATACTCCGACGTCCGACGCGAGCGCCCACGAGGACGTTGCGTTTCGTCACGCCGAGCCGGCGACGCTACGCCAGGCGAAAATCGGTCTCCGCTACAGTCGAGCCGGCTCCAACGCGCCGGAGCGATCGCATCTAGAGGAGCGCATGCGCATTAAAGCGAAGAACGCCCGCGCCACCTGTCGGGAACCGACGAAACAGCCCGCGATGCAGGTTCCTCTACATGCGAGTCCGGCGCGGCCGGCGCGAAATGCAGCAGGATCTATTCGGAGCCGAGCGACGCCCGAGCGCGCCAGCAGCCGTCAGCCGCGTCGGCGGTCAGCCGACGCCGGACTATAGAGGGCTGTTTTCTGCTGACGTAACGTCGCCGTGACGCGCGCGCGCGCTCGTCGACGTTACGCTGGAGTATATCAGAGCCTTCACAGCTGGAACAGGGGCGCGGAATAACACCCGTTAAGTTACTCACGGGGCGCCGCGATATCTCCGCGACAGCGTATAAAACCGGGGACTCGGAAGAGACATCCTCTTCGGACCCATGATGGCGCAACTCCCTCAAAGCCTAAACGTAATACAGTGGAACTGCAGAAGCTTTCGCCGTAAGGCGGCATCGCTGCAACAATACAAAGGTACGCTCGATTACAAACCCGACATCATAGCTCTGCAGGATACCATAGTCGCCTATATGAGATTTTCGTCGTATACAACTCATGCCAACAAACACAACACATCGGTCTGCACTTTAGCACCCAACAGCTGCACTGCGGTCACGGTAGATCTTGACCCTCGTGTTAAAAGCTTGAGTACGTCTTCATACCACTTCTGCCTATCAAGCGCTCCCAGCCGCCAGTATGCGTGCTTAACATATACAGTCGACCCAAGGCGCATAAGCAAACCTTCATCGAAATCTTCCGCAAAGCCAGGAAACAAGCTATAAATGCTCCCCTGCTTATAGTAGGGGACTTTTAACACCCGACACCCCTCCTAGGGTTATCCGCAGGAAAACATCAAAGGGCGAAAACTGTATGATGTCATGGCTCTTGAGGGTATCACTCTCCTCACCGAGCCTGTCTACCCCACTCGCACAGGTAACAGTGTTTCGAGGGACACGTGCCCCGACCTAACGATGGGTATCAACCTTCCTCAGCCACGCTGGTGGAACGCGCAGGAGAACCTCGGGAGCGACCATTTCATCATTCACACGTCCTTATCGTATGGCAGACACAAGAAACATCAAAAGACAGTCAAGCTAATAGATTGGGCTGCTTTCCGCAAGGCAGAAAACTTTCCCTTTCATCAAACTCCCACATCATATTCTGAATGGGCCGGCACCTTACTGGAACTCAAGAACGAGGTTAGCAAAATAATCGCAACTACACCCGAAGCACCAGCAATCGATACCCATCTCTTGCATTTATGGGATGGCAGGCGCCAACTGACAAGACGCTGAAAACGTCAAAGACTCAATCGCCAACTCAAGACGCGTATTGCCGCCCTCACCGCTAAGGCAGAGCAATACGCAATCGCATTCGCGAAAGAAAATTGGTTCTCGAAATACGACTCCCTTACGGAATTTCTTCATACCAAATCTGCCTGGCATATCTCCTGCGCCACCTCATTGACCCAGATTCTACCAGAGGCGCGACCAGAAGACGCCTTCACTGGGTTATACACGGCTTCCCTGGCGACAACGCGAACTTACTCCATGCCCTACAGTCGAAGTACGTCAACACCGCGTGGGATCACACGCCAATGCCCCTGTGACGGCCCTGATAATCCGGAACTTTCAAAAGCGTTTACGGTCGTCGAAGATAAAGCGGCCATACAAAGCATGAGGAAAGGCACCGCCCCGGGACCCGATCAGGTATCGATAGGGCTCCTCTCTAGCCTAAGCGATGACATGATACAATTGCTAGTAGATAAAATGAACCAGCTCTGGGACGCCGGAACGCTTCCCATAGAGTAGAAATCGGCCGAGCCCACTTTTCTCCCGAAAGCCGGCAAAGCGTTCAATATTGATAACCTCCGTCCCATATCCCTCACATCATGCGCTGGTAAGGTGATGGAGAAGGCAATGCAAATCAGGCTAACCGAATGTCCAGAAGAACAAAACCTCCTGCCTGACACCATGTACGGCTTTCGTCCCTATCTGTCAGCGCAGGACATCCTCCTACAACTAAAACATGAGGTTGTCAGCCTACCTAGCAGAACCACTCAAGCGGAAAGGGCTATTCTTGCAATTGATTTCAAGCGTGCCTTTGACAACGTTCGGCACTTCACCATTTTGGAAAACTTACGTGAACTCAAGTGCAGTCCAGAATTATATGCTTATGTGCGGGACTTTCTTACAGACAGACGGGTCACTATCCGCATAGGGGACCGTAAATCGCAACCCATCACCATGGGTGATTTCGGTACGCCCCAAGGAGCTGTCCTTTCCCCGCTCCTCTTCAATATTGCCCTCATGCGGCTTCCGGAGGCCCTAAATCGAATTTCGGAAGTATGCCACGCCATTTATGCTGATGACGTCACAATTTGAAGCCGCTCTGGCAACCTGGGCCAGATAGAAGAAGCCTTCCAACAGGCCGCCTCTGTCGTAGAACAGATAGGGCGCAAGTCTGGAGTGCTCCCCCACCAAATCCGAAATCCTCGTATATAGAAATAAGGCATCCGACAATACACCCCTTAATGTACAACTCAATGGAACCCCAATTCAAGAGGTTGAAACCATTCGAATTCTCGGGGCCCACTTCAATAATCGGGGTAACAACTCATTTGCCATACAGAAACTAAAAACGTCCTGTCTTCAAATTTCTTGCATGATTAGTCGGGTGGCCAACCGACGACGAGGGATGAAAGAACATGACATAATGCGACTCATTCAGGCATTTGTCATCAGTCGCATCACCTATAGCTTCCCTTACCTGAGAATTTTGAAAGCAGACGAGCACAAAATAGACAGAGTCATACGTGTTACTCTCAAGAAGGCTCTGAACCTTCCCCCGTGGACACTCACGGACCGTCTGCTTCAAATGGTGCTTCACAATATCGCATCCGAACTATTCCAAGCACACGACACGAATCAAGTCATGCGCCTGGCCATAACTAAAACGGGATGGGAAACGCTATCAGAACTTGGCATCGAAGCCCTACACAGGAGGGGGAAACAACGTGTCCCACATGAATGGAGGCAGGACATCATCATCAAACCACTACCACGGAACATGCATCCACAGTTCCACGAACATCGACGTCGGGCACGGGCCAAGGCTCACGACAAATATTGACACTCAGGACGCCTTCTTTGTCAATGCAGCTGGACCAGTGAACGGCAAATACACGGCAAGCGCCACTCATCAAGAAATATAGATTGATTGTATATCAGCCCAGGACACAGACGCAACTAGCATGGAAGAAGCAGGAATCGCCCTCGCCCTACGAAACCCCGCATCCACCTTCGTTCTGACAGACTCACAAGCAGCCTACCGAAATTTCGGCAAAGGCCACATTGGCCCCATTGCGCACCGAATCCTCACACAGCTATCTTCCCCACGCTCAGAGGGAGAATGGAAACAGCTGATATGAATACCCGGCCACTGCGGAGTTAGAGACAATGAGCTCGCCTACGCCTCGGCCCGAGAATTACTGTTCTGGACCGGAACAAACGAGCGCTATGGAACGGGGACTTAGACAAGAGGCACACAGGACAGGCGCTCATGAGCCCCTGTCCTGTGTGCTTCTTGTCTATGTCCCCGTTCCATAGCGCTCGTTTGTTGCGCATCAAGTATGAACCAACTTGCCCAAACACAAGTCTTGCTAAGTCTTCCGGACCTCCGACCCCGGCATATCGCACCTACCCTCGGCTATGCGTATGGACCCGCTTCTCACATATACAGAAATTCTACAACACCAAAGGCTCGAAAGACGGAAACTTCCGTCCCCGGGGCCAAACCTCAGTAAGGAATCGCAGGTAGCGTGGCGTCACCTGCAGACACTGTCCTACCCTAACCCATACGTACTATCAAGATAGATCCCGACACACACGCACCACAGTGCAGATTTTGCGACAATAAAACAGCCACCCTGTACCACATGGTGTGGGTATGTCCACGTAATCCACCCATGCAACCCAGGACACAACTAAACGTAAAAGAGTGGGAGGCAGCTCTGTCCAGCTCGGATCCGAAAACCCATGAGGCCCTCGTAAAACGTGCGAGGACAGCGGCCCGCACCAATCGGATCCCGGACTAAGGATCCCACTCACGGATCTTCTCAAGAACGTCAAATAAACGTTTTATTCTCTCGCTGTCACACCGCTTTGTGTGATTACGCTCCCACCGTTAACTACTACAGCTACCACTAAGGTCATGGACGTTATTCACCGGGATGAAGATGTGCCACCAAGCGTCAAAGTGGGTGTATCACGCTAAACGGTGATATAGCTGTCAAACACCAATAGGCCTCATCCGCTCAGTTGATGGCGCCACCACTCTCTGAGTGCACAGTGCGGCCACTTAGCGCATTTTGTCCCTTTTCCCTTCCCGGCGCGTAGCTCGAAGCTGTGTGCGATGAACGTCGATGCGTGAAGATGGCAACGCAAAACGAGCCCCGCTTGCTTTTTTGCGGCTGCGGACGAACAGAAAACGTGCAGGAATACTGCAAACGAAGTAGTTCGCTTTGACGTGGAGACTTGCATGCCGCTAATCAGGTTTACTGCGTGCACAGTGTCGTTGGTCCGTCGGAAATATTCGGAAAATGCGTCGCACAAATAAAGAGCATGGAGTACGACGTGCGTCTATACGCGAGTAGACTTTTTTTCTTGGCATACGATAGAAAGTATACTTTTTATCGGCAGCCTAGCGCGTCGCTTGTCCTACACTCCAATCACGGTAACGTTTACGACAACATAAAACGGCAAGTAACTTGTAAGCTGTTAACTTGTAAGCTGTAACATGGCTGTTACAACGATTTTATCATTGTGTTTTCTTCATTTCCCTCTCACATATAGGTTACATTGACAGCAGCATGCCATTTTAAACGCCGAAGCACCGCGATATGCATTGTAACCTTTAGATTGTAACTTATAAAAAGCGCAGGGATTCATCCGTCAGGGGACATAACTATGGAGTGCAAGTTTATTGACCATTGTGTCACATCGCGGTCTGTCTTGTTCAAGGCTGGTTTTAGCAAGTGAACAGCGGATAATGTATACACAGAACGGGTCTTGACAGCAGAAAAGCAAGTCATAGAAGCAGCGATTTTAGATTACGGGATACTGTGGCAAGCGATGGTGGGGTATGAGTTAAAACTGGAGTTCAATAAAGTGAGCCCGCTCCTAAAACGCGTAATTTAAAAAGGGGGAAAAATCCGCACAGACATGGGCAGGAGTACAAGAACGAAGTACTTTCTTATGTTGGTTACATGTATGTGCTAAATAACTTCTTAAGTTGTTCTTACATCTATATTGCTTTTAAAATTGTTTTGCCCCTGTGAAGCTTCGCTAATAGCGGAGAAGAGGATACATGAGATGGTAAATGGCAGCACGATAAAGTACTGTGAGCACGCGACAACCGACAAAATTAAACTAACGATGCGATCGAAGAACCATTCCGTGGCGCGAGAATAAAATTTTCCGGGAGTCGCGGTACAATTAATCCGCATTTCGTTGTCGTCTTGTCTAGTTTATTTTCAGCGTTAAAATTATGCGGCCGTAAAATACAGCAAACTTCAGGTCACAACATAGCACCGAACATGGTTAGCCCTTATCAGTTTGCCAACACAAGAAAAAAAGAGGCCGCTATGTTCACAAAACAGCATGCGACAGCCGCTCCAGTGATGGCGCATGGAGAGATGTGTGAGCTCGCAGTGAGTCACAAATGTGGCGTCCTCCAGGCGCCGCTTCAACGTCATCGAACCAGGGACGGCATCATCTATCCTAGGCGTTGCACAGCTTGTGGTGTATGCCGGGAAGAGCATTCGAGCAATTCGAGTGCGAGGCGGTTGGTGCGGTTGTTGAAGTCGCCTTTGTGCTGCCCTTTGTTTCATCGATTCAACGAGGTTTTACGCTCCGCGCTTTCATGACGTGCGTGGTGGTGGTATAATGGTGTTTTGTACGTGAGTAGCGTGCTACTGGTGATACAGTAAGCAAGGACACTCGTAAATGTGCGCGATCCGCCTCAAATCAGCCACGAGGCATTGCAACAGGGACGTTCAGTGCGCTGCGTGGCCGTTGCAACGAGCTGCACTGCTGATTCTTCGCTTGCCTGAGACTGGCAATTGTCGAGCGTGTTGCATCCGTTGTTACGTTGGCCGAAGACAGTGGTAGATGTGATCTGCAGGTAAGCAATATTCTCTGTTCAGTACGTTATTTGCCTGTGTATATGTGTTTATGTCGCGTGTTTACCCGAATTCATGCTCATGCTTACGCTGCTGTACGAGATGGGTCGTGGCAGAAAAATAAATCGTGTCATGCTTTTATGCAATGCATTGTTATTGGCAGTATTTGCTCGGCGTTTGACTTTACAAGATGGTTGTTTGGGCGTATATTATCAAGCATCCGACTAAGATAATTTGTTATCATACACGTTTATGTGAGAAGCGATGAAGGAAAGGAGTTTAACCTTTCTTGGTGTGGCCGTCTTGGTACATTCAACACGCTCGATGAAGACTGCAATCAAGTTGTGAAATACTGTAGGCGGCATAAACAAAGTGCCCCAGATCAGCGTCGCCCAGACGAGCTCTGAGTGCGCAGTAACTCGCTCCTGTCCATGGCAGTCTGCGCTGTTTGTCGCGTCCTGGTCGCTTTTCGGATTTGACGTCAGGTTTCGAAAAACACATCGATGCTGATTTTCACAATGACTAAAATCTGGACATTGATTCTGAAATATAGAATTTTCGTTCCACGATGAAGTTTGAACTCATATTGACCACATGGGGTGCCCTAAGAAAAAAAGAATGCTTGAGACCAGTCTCGTCTCTGTAGCTTGCGAGTACTATTTAGCAAAGTAACAAAAATTTACTCCATGCGAAGCCGCGGGCCGCCTTTTTAAAACCCGTCTGCTATACTGAAACAGCGCAAAAGACGTGGGACACAGAAAAACTTGATAACACGAGCGTGACAACAGCGCTCGTGCTGTCAAGTCTTTCTGTGTCCCACGTCTTTTGCGCTGTTTCAATATGAACGCAGACCAACTAGCCCCTCTCCCTTTTGCTCCATGTGCTAAGTTGCGTGGTCTGGGGATCCTGTCGCTTCTCAAAAATGTCTGTTGGCTAAACTTGAAAAAAAAAGGGGGGGGGGCTGTGCGTGAGTTTTCGCGATGGTCATACCATATGCTGGCGCTAAGTGCTGGCCAGAAAAAAAAAACGGTCCTTGTCAGGACCAACCTTCTTGATGCTACGGTGGAGATTTCGCACAGAATGCCTTCTTCGTTCAACGGCCGTCTCTCTCTGTCTTCTATTTTATTTATTTATTACATTGCATTGCTGCTACGTAGACAGCTGAAAATAATGCACATTCCGAAAGTTTCGCCGGCACTGGAAGTACAAGCAATGCATAGATCGAGTTCTGTACTAGTACTGCACACTTGGCAGCTTCGCATAACGTTGCCCAACTTTGCCAATAGGGAACCCAAGCTCAATTTGCGGCGCGACGACAGCGCCGCGCTGGCCGCGCTGCGGCTCTGTCGGAAAGCTCTGTAGTGCATGCGCGGCCGAATCAGCCCGTTTCACGGTAGCGCTAGCGCACGTGCGCACGCGTTCTTCTGTCGGTGCGGGTAACTGGGGGGCCGTCAGCTCGGCACGTTGAACCGAGAGGCTTGCTGTGCGAAGCTGCGCATTTCCGCGATGGCAGAAGCGACCCCGCGGAAGCGAGCGAGGTCCCAAGTATTGCGGTTTAGAGGCCTGCCACAACAGTGCAGACAACACCAAGGCACGCGATTCACGTGTGAAAACTGTATCGGTTCCCGGGCGTGTCGCACGAGAAATAAAGGCGGCAAGCGTGGATAGCTGACACCGCTGTCTCGCCTTCTATTTTGGCTGTCTGAGTTCATCGCTTTCGTTCGTTTCGACTGCCTGAATCGATAAGTAACGCGGCGCATGCACGCAGCGACTACAGTAATGATTACTCGCTGTCTTCTCGCATTGTGAAAGTCCAGTTACGGTTGTAGGTGAAGCAGTGGCGCACCGACGGGAGGGGTTTCGGGGGTTGTAACCCCCCCCCCTGAGGCCGACCAACCCCCCCCCCCCCTGAGGCCGACCAACCCCCTCCCCTCCCCGTAACTGCCCCGCTGTCCTTCTCACCGGTAGTCCAAGGTTCATATCCAGAGGTGTCCTGAGGTCTACTTTTCCTGACTGGCTCTTGAAATGTGTTGTATTCACTCATCTACTCCTAAATTGAGGAGTGCTCTATGGCGTGCTCTATGGCTCTGCGTTCCTAAATTTCCAGGGAAGCAGCTTTCCATTAATAATATCTGGGGTTTAACGTCCCAAAACCACGATATCATTATGAGGGACGCCGTAGTGAAGGGCTCCTGAAATTTTGAACCCCTGGGGTTCTTTAACGTGCACCTAAATCTAAATACACGGGCCTCAATCATATTGTAGCGGGGTTGCAGCTATGACTGTGGGGAGGTGTGCGAAGAAGAGGCAGACGACGTGTCGGTGTTCTGAGAATACACAACCGCCATCTTGACTGCTGGACTATTCCACATTGTAAATAAGTTAAATATATTCGTAACATTTTGGTGGAGGTGCTGGGTACTAAGCAAGACGGAACTCCGCAGCGGACGTGTCCTCGACAGCCTCAATATGTCAACAGAAAGCAACTCTGCTGCTGCCGCTTCGACCGCGACTCCGGTACAACCGGTACAGCCGGTACAGCCGGTTGTATTGACTCAACCGCGCGATCCCGGTAACTTCTGCGGCACCGACCACGTTGACGTCGATGACTGGATTGCGAAGTACGAGCGGTTTGCAGCGGTCTACAGGTGGGACCCTACAATGATGCTCGCCAATGTTGACCTCTATCTCTGCGGAACAGCAGGCGCGTGGTTTCAAGCTCATGAAGCTGACTTAACAAGTTGGGATGCCTGTAAACAGAAGCTTCGCGACCTATTTGGTAGAGCCGTCGGACGCCAGCGGGCCGCTTCTAAAGAACTCTCCTGTCGGGCACAAACTTCCACCGAATCATACGTCTCCTACATCCTTGACGTCCTGGCCCTTTGCCGTCGTGTCGACACCAACATGTCAGAGAGTGACAAAGTAAGCCATTTGCTCAAGGGAATTGCGGATGACGCTTTTAATTTACTTGTGTCTAAAGACTGCTCAACCGTGGACGACATCATCAACGAGTGCCGCCGGTTCGAAGAGCTGAAGAGTCGCCGCATTGCCCAGCATTTCATGCGACTTCCGAACACGGCCGCTACATCATCCTGCGAGGACCTTCAGCCGCTATGCGGTCAACCGCCTACCAACGAGAGCGTAGTTCGCATCGTGCGCCGAGAAATCGAGGCGGCGTCGCCACCATGTTTCCTGACGCGGCCATCTGATGATCCTCGACCAACGATCTCGTTGATCCAGCAGGTTGTGAGGGAGGAGCTTGCAAATGTCGGACTGCAGCCGGTATGTTCGTTGACGGAACCTCGTGTCAGTTCTATAACGCCTCCTCGTGCACCGGAAATGTTGCGCCGCTATCGTGACCCTGCCCAGTGGAGAACGCAGGACGACAAGCCGATCTGCTTTCGTTGCCACGGTGTAGGACATATTTCCCGCTACTGTCGTTCTCGCACCTTTCCATCTCGCTCGTTTGCTGGCTATCGACGTGACGACAACAACCACCGGCCCCTGCAGTTTCCCGCTCGTGACGGTGGACCATACGATGAGGCTCCTACGACATCGGTCCGACGCTCCAGCCGTTCGCCGTCCCCACACGATCGTCGCTCCGGTCACCTCAGCCCCGTCGCCATTCGTCGCCTCGCCCTACTGGACGTCCATACTCGGAAAACTGAGCAATGCAGCTCCCGGAGGTGATGCTGCATTCGACCCCCGACCTGAAAACCCTCTGCTGACCCTCACTACGGACCAGAATCTACTTGCTGTGGAAGTGGATGGCCTGCCTGTTACTGCCCTCATTGATACCGGCGCACATATTTCTATTATGAGCTCTGATCTCCGTGCACGATTAAATAAGGTCCTTACGCCGCCCGAGTCCCTATTTGTACGTGTCGCTAGTGGGGAACTCCGGCTGTACTCGGAATGTGCACGGCACGTGTGAGGTTCTCCGACCGCCAGACGTCCGTTCTGTTTCATGTTCTCGCTCATTGTCCTCATGATGTCATCCTCGGACTCGATTTCTTGTCTGACCACTCTGCTGTCATTGACTGCTCGGCCGGTGTTGTACAACTTGACTTGCCTGCGTCCGCCGACGTGTCGGAGGTGGTTCAGACGAAACTTTCGTGTGCTGAGGCTGTTCGTCTGCCACCACAAGCCCTAACTTGCGTCGCTGTTGAACCATATCCCAGTGTACCGGATGGGGATTACGTGGTCTCTCCCTCTCCCAGTGTTCTACTGGCCCGCAACGTCTCCTCTCCGTACACAGTTGTAACTATTACAGCGAACAAGACGTGCCTTCCTCTTCTGAACTTCGGATTGAGCCCTCAAGTCCTACCACAAGGCATTGCTCTCGCTACTCTGTCACCGTCGTACGAGTGCCAGATCTCATCGGTGTCACCCGAACTGCCCGCTGCCGTCTCTCCAAACCCGCATAGAGTCTACGCAGTCACCTCTTCTACACTGCACAAGAACATAACCAAGATGATTGCCTTAGACCTTTTGCCCTCTCAAGTTAAAGACCTCAGTGATCTCCTTATGACCTACTCTGACATATTTGACTTTGACGGTAGGCCCTTAGGGCAAACCTCGCAAGTCAAGCGCCGCATAGATACCGGTGATGCAGCTCCAATTCACAGGCGTCCGTACCGAGTTTCACCATCAGAGCGCCAAGTTATTCAACAGGAGGTCGACAAGATGCTCACAAAAGGCATTATTGGGCCTTCTTCGAGTCCATGGGCTTCCCCTGTAGTCTTAGTTAAAAAGAAAGACAACACCTGGCGTTTCTGCGTGGATTATCGGCATTTAAACAAGATCACCAAAAAGGATGTCTACCCGCTTCCTCGTATCGATGACGCCTTGGACTGCCTTCATGGTGCTACCTATTTTTCTTCGATAGACCTACGCTCTGGTTACTGGCAAATCGCCGTAGACGACCTCGACCGTGAGAAGACCGCCTTTGTAACGCCTGACGGTCTCTACCAATTCAGAGTCATGCCGTTCGGTTTGTGCAATGCGCCGGCCACGTTCGAGCGGATGATGGACACGCTTTTGCGCAGCTTTAAATGGTCTATCTGCCTTTGTTACCTGGACGACGTCATTGTATTTGCTCCCACCTTTGAGTCTCACCTCTACCGACTTTCGTCTATTCTTTCCGTGTTTCGTGCGGCTGGGCTACAACTTAATTCATCGAAGTGCCACTTTGGCCATCGCCAAGTTGCTATTCTAGGGCATCTCGTCGACTCATCTGGCATCCGACCCGATCCCGACAAAGTTCGCGCTGTCCTCGATTTTCCCGTACCAACTTGTGCCAAAGACGTTCGAAGTTTTGTGGGCCTATGCTCATATTTCCGACGATTCGTCAGAAACTTCGCAGATATTGCGCGCCCCCTCACTGACCTTCTCAAGAAGGATGTGCCATTTTGGTGGGGTCCTGACCAAGCCAGTGCTTTTTCCCGCCTCATTACGCTGCTCACCACACCGCCGATCCTCGCCCACTTCGACGCGTCCGCTCCAACCGAGGTCCGCACCGACGCTAGTGGCTATGGCATTGGCGCTGTGTTAGCCCAGCGTCAATCCGGTCATGATAGAGTTCTTGCGTATGCCAGCCGGCTCCTTTCTCCTGCCGAACGCAATTACTCTATTACTGAGCGCGAGTGCCTGGCGCTTGTATGGGCAGTTGGTAAATTCCGCCCCTATTTATATGGTCGCTCTTTCACCGTTACCACAGACCACCACGCTCTATGCTGGCTTTCAGCACTCAAAGATCCAACAGGGCGCCTAGCTCGTTGGGCTCTGCGCCTCCAGGAATTCACGTACACAGTGGTCTACAAGTCCGGCCGTCTACACCAAGACGCCGACTGCCTTTCTCGGTTACCGTCGACGATCCAGACCTCGTAACGGATGACACGTCCATCTGCTCTCCGCTTTCGGCAACATCGGTGACGAGCAACAGCGTGACGCGTCCCTACGAGATCTAATCACCCGCCTGAATACTGACTCGACGGACAGTTCGCTTCGCATGTTCGTCATCATCGACGGCATTTTATACCGCCGGAACATGCGCCCAGTGGGACAAGAACTACTAGTTGTAGTACCCACTCATCTCCGCTCGACCGTACTTCAGCAACTACTTGATGTACCAACGGCCGGCCATCTTGGTGTTGCCAGAACGTACGACCGTGTCCGCCGACGCTTTTTCTGGCCCGGCCTCTACCGTTCCGTACATCGTTATGTCGCTACTTGCGAGTCGTGCCAACGCCGGAAAAAGCCAGCTGTGCACCCTGCCGGGCTCCTTCAACCTATCGACGTACCTGCTGAGCCTTTTTTTCGTGTCGGCCTCGACCTTTTGGGACCTTTCCCACTTTCTAACAACGGTAACAGATGGGTCGCCGTCGCTACGGATTATTCGACCCGTTTTGCCATTACGAGACCTCTCCCGAGCAGCTGCGCTACAGACGTCGCCGAGTTTTTGATCCAAGACGTCATCTTACATCACGGCGCTCCTCGTCAACTCATCACGGACCGAGGTCGTTACTTTTTATCCAAGGTAATCGAGGACCTACTTCGGTCTTGTGCAACCAAGCACAAGCTTACGACGGCCTATCATCCCCAAACGAACGGACTCACAGAACGTTTGAATCGCACGCTCACTGACATGCTCGCCATGTATGTCTCGACCGATCATCGCGACTGGGACATTGCGCTACCCTTTGTCACTTTTGCTTACAACAGCTCGCGCCACGACACTGCTGGATATTCTCCCTTTTACTTTTTGTATGGACGAGAACCGACCTTGCCGTTCGACACGCTCGTACCCACCCCTGCCCACCTGTCCACCGAATATGCTCGCCACGCTATTAGCACAGCCGAAAAGGCCCGTCAGATCGCCCATCGACGCCTTTCGGAATCGCAACTCCGCCAGAAACATACATACGACAGCTGCCACCGGAACGTTCGCTTCAATCCGGGTGACCTCGTTCTCCTGTGGTCTCCGTCTCGGCATGTTGGCCTGGCCGAAAAACTTCTGCCCAAGTACTCCGGCCCTTACCGTGTGCTACGCCAGGTGACTGAGGTCACCTATGACATCGCCCCTCTGGACCACACGGCGCCCTCTACGTCTTCCAACGTCGTCCACGTCGCTCGCCTGAAGCCGTACCTTTCGCCCACCACCTGCTAACAAGCGCCGAGTCGGCGCTTTCGCCGCCGGAGATCGATGTAGCGGGGTTGCAGCTATGACTGTGGGGAGGTGTGCGAAGAAGAGGCAGACGACGTGTCGGTGTTCTGAGAATACACAACCGCCATCTTGACTGCTGGACTATTCCACATTGTAAATAAGTTAAATATATTCGTAACAATATTTTCGCCTCCATCGAAAATGCAGCTGCCGCGGCCGGGATTCGATCCCGCGACCTTCGGGTCAGCAGTAGAGCGCCATAACTTATCACTAGACCACCGTAGCGGGGCGCAGCATTCCAAGAAAAAATATGCTTTCACGGGTTGTCAGTCTGGCCCCTTATTTATTTTCTTGCCCCTTTGATTACTACAATAGAGCATATGCCACGGCAAATATAAAAATGGAACACATCGAGGGACGAGCTCTCATTTCACTCCAGCCGCAACCAAAAATATTTCTCAGATACGTGTAAACGACTGTTTTTCGATCGTCAAGAGATCCTACGTCATAATTTTTCTCTCTCATATAAATTTCATTGAACGAGAATTCAATTCGCCCTTGAAACATAAGACTCTCGGCCGTGTTTGGATGTTCCCGTAGCCTGAAAATAAAACTCTGCAAAAACACCTACACAAGTCGATATCTTCGGTTTTCTTCAGAGCCCCCCAAAAAGCGGAATATATTAGTCTTAGACATTAATACGAAGAGCCGGAACATACTGCAGCGCACAACGTGAAAAAACAAAAGAAAAACAGATGATATTGCTACATGTAGGCTGCCGGAATCCATATTGTCGACGCGCGTGTGCGCCCGACGAAGAGGACGAAGGTCGTTAGCTGCTCGAGCTCGGAGCCGGATTGCTCAGCGCTGCAGCCGTTCTTGAAAATATATCTTGTGAATAGCGACTTGTAAAAGCGACTGTCACTCACGTAACATATTTGGTGGAGGTGGAACGTTCCCCGTCCTCATCACGCAGCTCCGCAGTGGCCGCGTCATCCAGCCTCTCGCCATGGCTTCCAATGACAACCCGTCCCCATCTCCATCTGCGGCTCCTACGACAACCTTTGTTGCGGTCCCCACCCCCCGCGATCCTGGGACATTCTCTGCGCAACCTGGCCTCGACGTCGACTACTGGCTTCGCCTGTATGAACGGGTCAGTCAAACTCACCGGTGGGACCCTACCATGATGCTCGCTAATGTTCTCTTCTACTTGGACGGAACCCCGCGCATCTGGTACGAAACACATGAGACCGAGCTCACCAGCTGGGACACGTTCAAGGAGAAGCTACGTGACATCTTTGGGAACCCGACCGGTCGCCACGCAGCTGCACGACAAGAGCTCGCTACCCGTGTCCAGTCACCTACTGAGTCGTATGTCTCATACATACAAGAAGTGCTTGCTCTTTGCCGGAAAGTGGACGAGGCAATGCCCGAAGCTGACAAAGTGGGTCACGTTTTGAAAGGCATCGCGGACGACGCTTTCCATTTGCTGGTCTACACCAACGTCTCGACTATCGACCGCATCATTCAAGAATGCCGCCGTTTCGAAACGGCCAAAAGCCGTCGTGTGCACCCTCAATTTTCTCGGTTGCCAAACACGGCTGCCACGTCCACCTGCTCCGATTCCGCCGCTACACCGCCCTTTGAGCAGAGTGTAACGCGTATCGTTCGACGGGAACTTGAAGCGGCAAGTCCGGCGCCGTTCCAGCCCTCTTCATTCGACCATGCCACTATACAACCAACCCCCGCGGTCTCCGTTATTCAGGCGGTCGTACGACAAGAATTCGCCAACCTCGGGTTCCCTGTCGCCTGCCCCGTCTCTCGCCCCTCGTCCCGACCAATGCCCATGAATGCACCTCGAAGTGACCCATACGTTCCTCCACGATCTCGCAACCCAGCGGAATGGCGTACTCCCGACGACAGACCCATCTGCTTCCGGTGCCACCGCGTTGGTCATGTATCCCGCTACTGCCGCGCCACTTGGACGCCGCCATATAGGACCCAATTTTTCTCGCCTTCCCGCCCATATGAAGATCTTCGCCGGTATTCGCCCAGCCGTACAGACCCTACTGGTGACACACCTAACAGCCGCCCTCCTGCTCGTTCACCGTCCCCTCAACGCCGTCGTTCCCCGTCGCCCCAACCCCGCCGCCACCCCTCGCCGCCCAACTTTGCATCGTACCCGACGGAAAACTAGATCGTGCAGCTCCTGGAGGTAGTGCTGCATCATCTCCTTCTGAACCAAATCCTCCGTTGACGCTTCCTACGAACAAGAACCTCATCGATGTGCATGTGGACGGTATTTCTTTGACGGCTCTAGTCGATACTGGAGCTCACGTGTCCATAATCAGTGCTCGTCTTTGTCGCCGACTGAAAAAAGTCCTCACACCTGCTACTACAAAAGCTGTACGCGTCGCCGATGGCGGAACTGTTCCTGTCACTGGAATGTGTACAGCTCGCATAAGCATAGCCGACCGTTACGTTCCTGTCCTCTTCACGGTGCTCCATAATTGTCCTCATGACCTCATCCTAGGGATGGACTTCCTGTCGACCCATTCTGCCCTGATAGACTGTTCCGCTGGTACTCTTTGCTTGGACCTTCCTCTTCAGCCAGATATTCACCCCGACCTCCCACACAGCCTCTGCACCTCGGATTTCATCCGCCTACCGCCTAAAGCCCTAACATTCGCCGAATTCACAACGACTTCATCCGTGTTGGATGGGCACTACGTCGTCACGCCGATTACTGATGTACTTCTGGCACGTGACATCACTGTGCCTCACTGCGTCATAACTATAGCCGCTAACCGGGTACATCTCCCCGTCATAAATTTCGGCTTCACGAAGCAAGTCCTCCCTCAAGGCATCTTAATCGCCACGTTGCGGTCCTTAGCCGATGACCACGTCACCTCTTTTGCAGCAGACGTATGCTCCAATATTCCTTGTCGCCCACCCGATACCACAAGCCTCGACATGGCATTACGCCCCATGATTGCCCCAGACCTCCCCCCAGCGCAATCAGCCGCCCTCATCCGCCTTTTGGCTTCTTACCGCGAGATCTTTGACCTTGACAATCGACCACTCGGCCAAACTTCTCTTGTGCAGCACCGTATCAACACAGGTGATGCTGTTCCCATTCACCGTCGACCGTATCGGGTGTCCGTATCGGAGCGCCAGATTATTCAAGAAGAAGTAAACAAGATGTTAGCTAAAGGCATTATTGAGCCCTCATCGAGCCCTTGGGCGTCACCCGTCGTCCTGGTTAAAAAGAAAGACAACACGTGGCGTTTCTGCATCGATTACCGGCACCTAAATCGAATTACGAAAAAGGACGTGTATCCTTTGCCCCGCATTGATGACGCTCTCGATTGTCTCCATGGCGCACGCTACTTTTCATCCATAGACCTTCGCTCCGGTTATTGGCAGATTGCCGTGGACGAGAAAGACCAAGAAAAGACCGCCTTCGTCACTCCCGATGGCCTGTACCAATTCAAGGTTATGCCCTTCGGTCTATGCAACGCCCCAGCCACGTTCGAGCGCATGATGGACTCTCTGCTACAAGGGTTCAAATGGTCAACATGCCTCTGTTACCTAGACGACGTCCTCGTATTTTCACCTACATTTGAGACCCACCTTGAGCGTCTGTCGGCTATTCTCGACGTCTTCCGCAATGCTGGCCTCCAGTTGAACTCGTCGAAGTGTCACTTCGGCCGCCAACAGATTACAGTGTTGGGCCACCTCGTTGATGCTTCTGGTGTGCGGCCGGACCCTGAGAAAATTCGTGCCGTCACCAGTTTCCCAGTACCCAAATCCGCCAAAGATGTTCGGAGTTTTGTGGGACTCTGTTCCTATTTCCGGCGGTTCGTGAAGGACTTTGCAGCAATCGCTCGACCACTTACTGATCTTCTAAAGAAAGACGTCCCATTTTCGTGGGGGTCCACTCAAGCTGCCGCCTTCTCTCACCTCATCACAATTTTGACGACGCCACCTATATTGGCCCACTTTGACCCATCCGCCCCGACTGAGGTCCGAACTGATGCCAGTGGTCACGGGATCGGAGCCGTCCTCGCCCAACGTCAGCAGGGACACGACCGCGTTATCGCCTACGCTAGTCGCCTCCTTACACCTGCGGAGCGCAACTATTCGATCACCGAAAGAGAATGCCTTGCTCTTGTCTGGGCGGTCTCCAAGTTCCGTCCATATTTATATGGCACTCACTTCTCCGTAGTCACCGACCACCACGCGCTCTGCTGGCTTTCATCATTAAGGGATCCCACAGGTCGACTTGGTCGCTGGGCTCTGCGACTGCAAGAGTACACTTTTGCAGTGACGTACAAGTCTGGACGCCTGCATCAGGACGCCGACTGCCTATCTCGCTATCCGGTTGGCGAGTCGCACACCGTCCCTGACACCGACGCTTGCGTGTGCACCGTTTCCCAACTGACCCACATAGCCGACGAGCAACGCCGTGATGCATCCTTACGGGCTATCATCGAGTGCCTCGAAGCCTCACCTTCGGACCGATCTCATCGCTCGTTCGTACTCCAGAATGGTACGCTATACCGCCACAACTTTCATCCAGACGGACCATCCCTGCTGCTTGTTGTACCCAAACACCTCCGCTCTGCTGTACTCCACGAACTTCACGACGTTCCAACTGCCGGTCACCTTGGTGTGTCCCGCACATACGACAGAATCCGCCGTCGCTTCTATTGGCCAGGTCTCGCACGCTCCGTCAGACGATACGTCGCGGCGTGTGAGAAATGTCAACGCCGCAAAACACCATCGACGCTTCCGGCTGGGTGCCTTCAACCCCTCGACATTTCGTCCGAACCCTTCTTTCGCGTCGGCTTGGACCTACTCGGCCCTTTTCCCCTGTCTTCTGCTGGCAACAGGTGGATAGCTGTGGCCACAGACTACGCCACACGCTACGCCATCACACGAGCTCTTCCAACAAGCTGCGCCACAGATGTCGCCGATTTTCTTCTGCGCGACGTGATCTTGCAACACGGTGCTCCACGCCAGCTGCTCACGGACCGTGGCCGCACATTTCTATCGAGAGTCATAGCGGACATCCTGCGTTCATGTGAAACGCGGCATAAGCTCACTACGTCGTACCATCCGCAAACGAATGGCCTCACGGAGCGTCTGAACCGAACCCTAACCGACATGCTTTCAAAGTATGTTTCCTCAGACCACTCCGACTGGGACCTTGCTCTACCGTACGTGACATTTGCCTACAATTCCTCGCGCCATGACACGGCTGGTTACTCCCCATTTTTCCTGCTGTTCGGCCGCGAACCCACATTGCCCCTTGATACAGTCATTCCGTTGCCAGCAGCTCCGACCACTGAATACGCCCTGGACGCTATCAGCCGGGCCGCTCATGCACGCGAAGCCGCTCGTACTCGCCTTCTGACCTCCCAAGAGAACCAACGCCGTCGGTATGATCAACGACACCGCGACGTACACTTTTCGCCCGGTTCTTTGGTTCTGCTGTGGTCTCCGACCCGGCACGTTGGCCTGTCCGACAAACTGCTCTCTCGGTACACAGGGCCATACCGAGTGCTTCGTGCGGTGACTCCCGTCACCTATGAAATCGCTCCTGCTGACTCGTCGTCTTCATCCACCCCGCATGCCAGCGACATCGTACACGTCGCACGCCTGAAGCAGTACCACTCGCCCAATGACGTTGACGCCTAGATGCGCCGAGACGGCGCCTTTGCGCCGGGGGTTATGCTACATGTAGGCTGCCGGAATCCATATTGTCGACGCGCGTGTGCGCCCGACGAAGAGGACGAAGGTCGTTAGCTGCTCGAGCTCGGAGCCGGATTGCTCAGCGCTGCAGCCGTTCTTGAAAATATATCTTGTGAATAGCGACTTGTAAAAGCGACTGTCACTCACGTAACAATATATTCAAGAAACTCACCAAGAACAGCTACGGAAAGTCATTTATTCAGAAAGCAGTTCACTTCCAAAAACACGACGCAAGTTGATAAACCCAGCAACACCCCCCCCCTTTTCCAATCAACACCACCACGGAAATGCATCAGTCTCTACTATCCGAGTAGTGATCGAAACCATCGCTCCCAATGACCGGCCGCCGAAAGAGAAAATTCAAGACACCAGCTGAACCGAGAACCTGAAAGAAAGGCGGGAACCAATTTTGCAAGAGATCGCTACTCATAGCCGAAGATTCCGAGGACGCGGACCGCCGAATCAATTTTCCTGAAACAACAGTTTTCGCAGTTGAAACCAACTACCGGAAATGAATCCTGACATATGTTAACGACCCAAACAACGTGAACCGCGCTCAATGCAACCTACCCCTTGTGTACAGCACACAAAAAAAAGAAAGAAAAAAAGAGAGAGAGAGGCATCTGCGTACCCACTTCGACGCGTCCGTCTAAAAAGCTCCCCACCCCCTTCACTGTTCAACTCATGCCTTCCGGTCAAGCCCTTGCACTGCTCTGTTCTTTTGCCGACAAGCACCGCCGCCGCCTGAAGCACCCTTCCATACCCGCCGAACAAGAAAAGAAGCCCTATTCATGTGTTTCCCTTCCTCAAACTCCGAAGAGGGAACCGTATGGTTTCGGGACAATGCTCACTAAAATTTTAAAGATAAGAAGGCGTCGGTGGCATCTGATCCATCCGCCAAGCTTCGACGCACGTGTTTTCTGTTTTCTTCGGGGCTGCTGGTGAATGGTACCGTCTGTCGCTTAATGGCTGCAACGGAGTTGTCGCGCATTTTTTTTTTTCTGAACATCGTTGACAGCGGACGAACGAGACGTGTTAGTGCGGCGAGAAGAAAGGCCACCTCGCAAGCGGCTCGTTCATCAAAGCGACCGCGAACCCACGGAGGCTGCGTAGCACGAGCACACGACGAGTTTAAGCACATTGAGTGGTTCCTGCATTTCTGAGCAACCCTTGGAGCAACTAGTGTGTGCGTCGCCAGCCATTGTCGCAGCATCGCACGCACACAGTGACTCTAAGCATGCCCACGGCTGGTCTGGAGGCGCGCGCCGGCCGTGGCATGCCATGCGGAGTCTGGCCGTCACAAAGATGGGAGGAGCAAGAAGCCGTGGCAGAAGAAGTAAATGTTTTTAACGACGTCTTCTAAGAAAAAAAAAGAACCTTGGGAAAGTGCGGAAGGTCTGTTGGGGCGGCACGTTTCCTTTTCGTTTTCTCAGTAAACGTCTCTCGCCCTCTCTTTTTACCACTTCTTTTTTGCATGTACATCGGACGGAAACTACAAAGTTTGATGTGCACACATGCGTGCACGTTCAGTTTGCTTGCTAGAACTTGTTGCTGTGTTTGCTGCGTGAATCTCAAGCCCTCTCTCGAAGCGCCAGTCGAACGAGGCTATGGTCGAACACATCCTCACCTACTACCCAAAAAGGATTTCGTGTTCATATTCAGGCGACGCAGCAACAACACCGGAATGCCCGATTACGTCCATAGAGGAACCGGTAACTCAGCAGATATCGTCGTCTCATGCTTCCATTAACCAGTCAATTTTTACTAAGGATGGTTCAGCCGCCGAACCTATATGCGCCGGAGTGACCTGGGAATCTACGCTGGAAAGTCAGTAAGTGCGGCTCTAATGCAGTTTATCCGTGAGCTGAGAATTGTACTGTACGTGTGCTGCATTGAACTGTACATGCTATTTATAATCAATACTATGTAGTTTATAAGTAATATTTATGGTGCGCTTTGAAATTTATTGTTTGGTGAGACTCCAAGGAAGCGTAGGAAATTATCTGCTGCAGCGTTTTCTAAGAGTTAAAGTTGCCATGCATGCGGGCTTGTTCGTATGGCATTTTCTTATTACACTGATAGTGCAAATACACGGGACACAAGAAACGCACACGAAAACACACACACGGCGCTGGGTGTCTTCATGTGCCTTTCTTGCGTCCTGTTTGTATGCGCTACCTACCATAGTAATAAAGTTTTAACATCATTGCGCGACCGCCAGCCAGCCGACATGTCGGTTCAATTTGTAGTTTATTTTCTACGTGCACTGCTCCACTGAACGGTTTTTTGGCCTTGTCAAGTTATTTCAAGACCTTTCTGTAAAACGCTGAATAATCATCATCATAATTCATGTTATTATTATTATTATTATTATTATTATTATTATTATTATTATTATTATTATTATTATTTGGTATTTTATTTGTTTTCGAATTACTCCAGCTGAAGCAAGGAAATGTCATATTATGCAATGTGCTTGCCCCCCCCCCCGCGCTCCTGTAATCTTGTCAGAACTTCAACCCCCCCCTGAGAGAAATCCTGAGTGCGCTAATGAGGTGAAGCAACTTTGTGTTTTGATTCCCCGTGTTCGTGAGACCTACCCGTCGTTGTTGAACGTTCACACTCGCGTTATACCGTTAGCGTTGCGCGGTTGGTTGAATTCAACTGAACTCGGCACATTGTCAGAAGTTCGGCGCCTGCAATTCACGCGTCGGGAAGACTGCTTTATCACGCCGGAAAGGACGTCTGTGCATTTTCAGCAAGCTTTGACAGCTTTCTGCCGGTTTGCTTTGTTTTTGCCACTTTATTAGGGTGATATATATCTAAGCCGCTAAATATAACTGGCACTTAATACATGCTTTGCAATTGCAACCTTGAAGTAAGCACCTTCTGACTTTGTGCGATTTTCTAGCCACGTTCGCGCAGCAGGTTTTATACGCCTGTCAAGTCGATATCATAAAAAGAGACTGCAAGCATGACGCGAGAGCCGAAAAAACGAGGCGAGCAGTTCATCTTGCTTCACAGTGGTTAAAGCTCAGCTATCTGCCTCGCGTCCTAATCGGCGGGTGATTCTCCAGCGGTACGGAGGACTTGACTCTAACCTTCTCAGGAAACAATGCCATGGCCGTATAATTTTTTTTCGCACGCCGCAAACGTTTGTTCACGAAAGTACACGGCTGCTACTGTAAGCATGCAATATCAAAACAACAATCATATGATTCGTAGTCCACACCGCAGAACATCGATAGCGTGTACGGCTTCATTTCGGAGTGCATGTGGACCATTATTCATCTTTAACATGACAGAATGAGATTTACCTCGAGGTATACGTCCTACACGGTGTAATCGCGACTTGGGAAATGCATTTCGCTTTGAGTCGGGCGTCGTTGTCGTCGATCGTCTGCTCTTCACCGTTAATGTGATTGACGAGCCTTTCTCATTTTATCAAGTTCGCTTTTCGGAAGTGCCAGTCAAGCTTGAAGATCCTTTTGAAGCCGCACTGCAAGCGGTACATTGTGAGGCGCCGCAAGTGCACCGCGAGAGCTCTGCACGTGCACAGAAGCGAGCGGCAACGTGGTGGAGAGAAGGGAAAACGCGCGCTGCTTACACTCCAGTTACTATATTTCTGCCAGAGATGGCGCTGTCTGTCAAGAGCAGCAGCGCCGCTAAGCGTTGCTTGGGAAACCTATAGCAGCCAACCTGCGGGAAAGCATGACAATTTTAGTACAAAAACAATCGCTTCCGTGTGCCTTATTGGAGAGCTGTTGTGTAGGGCAGGAGCGCGGCGTAACCCGCGGCGGGCCGGCGGAGAGGCCGAACGACGGGAGGGTGCGTGAAGTGACGACGCAGAGACCAAGCTTCGGCGAGACTGACGGGAGACTGCGCTCCCGCGTTTATTGCAGGTGGTTTTAAGGAGGGAGAAGAAAGGCTATTGGTCAGCGAGGCACGGGTCACATGACCGGCATGACCACGCCGGATTGGTGGTAGCAAAGAGGCATGGCAGAGGCCCAGCTCCCCCCAGTAGCATGAATGGAGAGCACAACAGCACTGGTGTCTTAGCATGTCACCAGGGGTCGCACGACACAACAAGAGCCTCTTCGAAAAGCTGAGCCAGTTTTCGGGTGTCGACTTTGGGCCTATACAGATAGGTTGTGTTTCGCCGAGAAAGAGCCCTTACTGATTTTATTATTCAATACTCCCAAAAGGACGCGTTTCGCATCTGTGTTACGACTTGTACTCTTCGCTGCGGTGCTAGCAGGGCTGGGCAGTATTTCAGAGATACTTTTGAATATCTGGGCCCGTATTCTCAAACGATCGCAAAAGGCGATAGTATCGCGTTTGGTGACGTAGAATTTGATGCGTTCAGTAAGTAAAAAAAAAAAACACTTGCCTGTGACGTCATTGTTGCAACTGGCCGTTGGTAATACGAATGTCTCACAACACAGGAATGAGCGCACTGTACGAGCACAGAGCAACCCGACTGCGGCGTTTTCGAGCGTGTGCTGCTGCTTCTACGCAGTGGCCAGGCTTGGCCGGCTTGGCTGTGGCTACTTGAAATATAAGACGTGTTGAAAGTGCTTTAAACGTTTTTTCGTTCGATTATTTAATGCACAGTATAATATTTAAAGAATTCATCTTTGCGTGAAACGTGTTTCCGTTGAGAGTTTAACACGGCGTACTCGGAAAGTTCAGCATGTAGCGTGCCGCCGCAGCGACATCGTCTCAAGATTTCAACATGTTGCCGGCTCGCGATAAGCCACGCGAGCAACGCACGGTTCATGTTCCTGGGACGTTCAAACCACGAAAAAACACGCGCTGGCAAAGAACGAGTGCTGATAACACCCCAAGGTAATGCTCGATGAAAGCTTCAGCGTACAAAATGCTGCGTATATCCACCGAGGATTGAATACTAGCAGCGCTGTGTGTGTGTTTGCGTGTTCCTTCTCCGTCCGCGTCCAGTCGCGCTGTAGAAACTAAGCATGAACAACCAACTAGCCCGCCAACGCACTTTAGTCAATTTCATTACTAGAAGCTACCGCCCACGTCACTGAAATGCTAGACTTCACCACGAACCGACGGTTAACGGTGCCTTCGTTTATTGCAAATATGTGGAGAGCACCATAGAGTTTCCTAAAATTAACTAGAGGGAACTCTGGCGCTGCGATCGTTCAGCCTCCATGGGAATGATGGGTAGTACACGGATTTGCCTAGTCTTCGTACTTGCGGGCTTCGAACGCACTTGTGGCTTTGTTTATTGCTGCGTTTTGGTTTTCTTTCGGATAAAAGAATCGATCGTTGTGAACTTCGTGACCAGATTTGAATTGGTGAGGCTAAAAAGGTTAAAGTGGTGTAGTGGAACTGCTGACTTTTGCTGAACTTCGTTTAGCGACAAAGCGGATGCAGACGACGCGGAGCCAAACGGAGCCGAAAGAACGAAGTTTAGACAAATCCGTGTACTACCCATCATTCCCATGCTGGCTGAAGCGTCATGCGTTGCAGCTCCCATAGACACTAGCGCCAGAGTTCCCTCTAGTAAGTATTGTAGGAAACTCTATGGAGAGCACCGCCGAGCACCATGACGCAAAATTGACGTCGGCGGAATTACCAGATGGCGCCCTGACTTTTCCGGTTTGCTCAATAGCCAATCAGCGCGCACCAAAGGCGATACTTTTGCGATCGTCGCCTTTTGAGAATACGGGCCCTGTATTTCTGTATCGAGATACATTTGAAGAATGTATTTGTATCTCAGTAGTGAAATGCTTTTACGATGTATCGTTTGTATCGCGATAATATGCAGGACACGAGTATCCCGTTACATTTGTATCTCAACGCATCCGGTTGTCGGGAATGAGTTGAGGCGTGTTTCCAAGGGGGATTGATGCTTTTTTTTGTTTGTTTTTGTGCCAAGACAAGGAAAGGCACGCTGCCGGTCTCAGACAGAAAGGGCGGCGATGGTTTCCCCTCATGCGCAGATAGGCCCATGTGGTAAAGCGCGCGACGCCACAGACGGCAGAATAGCGGAGACAATTTTGCCGGCCTCTGCCGACGAAAGTCGCGGGCTGTCAAGGTCACTGCAGCACGCCTACTTTTTTTCGGGTGGCAAGCCATTACTTCGGGACCCCCCCCGCGCGGATACCGCCTTGGAACAGAGCCCTTGCAATGCTTCGCGTGCGTTCAGTTCTCAAAGCGGCGGCACTTCGAAAAGCAGTTCCCGTTGTCGCAGCGGAAGCGATTAGAAGATGAATATCTTTGTCGCGCTTTCAGCCACCGCTCCAGCGTGTCGGGGTGTGTTCTTAATTGATCACAAGCGTGAAACGGTCTTTTGTGGTACCAGGTTCCCCCACCGTCGGAGCCGACTTCGCCTGTTGCGGCTTGCTGAAATGGGTGCTGGTAGCGTCGGTGGTGGTGATAGCTTTATTGAAGAGTGACCCTTTCGGTCTAGGCGACGAGTGCTTGCTGTAGTTTCCGATGGGGCGCTCTGAGCAGCTGTCCCCGTTTCCACGTCTGTTTAGAGAGCTGGCAGGAGCAACGTGGGAGGGCTTAAACCCTCTCACTGCCCAAACAACGTGATTTTAGGAAGCCAGTGTATGAATTGTGCAGTTTTGACGCATTGGGTTCCATTGCGCTTAGGTGATTATGGCCGGCCTATGTGGGCAGTGGAATCCTCTGACCCGGTGCCGACCAGGCCAGACGGCTGAGGATTCCGAAGATGGGCACCGACTTCGGCTTCCGAACGGTCACAACAACTCACGTGAGGGCGGAAGTGTTTCGGTGTCTAGATGACTCGAGAAGAGATATCGCCACGCTGCAGGGCTATCCGACTATGAAAGCGGTATTTATTCACTATAACGCGAATTTGTGATCGTCTGAAGCGGTAGACAGACTTTTCTTCTGTCGCGAGTCTTGTGCTGAGGCCGAACCGACGCTGTCTAGAAAACAGCCTATTTGAGATGCTCACACGGCAACCTTCTCAGCAAAGCAGAATTTATGAGCAAAATAAATGTATACTTTTTCTCAGTTCACTGGTGTTCATTAGTGACTCGAGTGATTTCCTTAAACTGTGCTATTTCTAGCATAGCTCATTTTGTTGTCACCAAGTATGTCGATTTCGGTGTCCAATGCTTGTTACTCTTGCTGCGAAATAGCGTACTTTTTAATGCAATTGATACGTGCAATTATGTAATTATTACTAATTATGTACTTTGTAACACCCCCGGTCTCTAATGTGTTCATGTCGCTGAGGGTGCTGTATAAATAAATAAATGAACTGAAAGTATCAATGTATCAATGCGCTGCAACTTTGCTTACAACATTATGGCGCACGTATAAATGTCTTTGCGGAGTATGAGCATCCTTGTAATAAAAAATAAAGTATTTCAGTATCTGTATTGCTGTATCTGTATTCCGGAATACTTTTTTCCTCCTATTGCGAAAGTATCTCCGAAATATACCGTTACACTAAAGGCAAATGTATCTCAGTATCTGTATTTTAGGCTTCCAGTCCATGTATTTCGATATCTGTATTCCGGAATACTTTTCCGAGTATCTCTGCCCAGCCCTGGGTGCTAGGGGGACTTGTTTTATAGCTGAAAAAAATTGCCTCTCATATGTTTCGCTAAAGCTGAGCAGTGCATTCGTGTATATGTTTGTGAGTGCGCCCTCCAAGTATGTATGCCGCGCTGCTTGGACTCATCCTCCCTGTCTGCCTGCTTGCCGCGCTTGCACCACAACATGTCAACCTAATTACCAATGATATTCTTGAACATTTCAAATCGCTTTGTAACAACGCAAAAGAAAGCGGTGCTCGGTACATCTGTTTAGGGGTGATGCATGATGCTCATAGTGTTTTAGCAGGCAAAAAAGGCAAAGCCCTTCCGTCGTTCATGCATATAAAATCACCACTTTTGACTCACTGCAAAGCACGGAAAAGGGGCTTTGTGTAATGATAGCCAAGAAGCAGTGGAAATTAGCTTTCTGTGTAGGTTCTCAATGTAGTGACATGAGTATCAAGCGGACCATGCGCAACGCCCGCACTACATTTACAGTTGAACCAAAGCTGGTGACAGTGGAGGAATCTCTAATTACTATGCACGTGCACAAGGTCGGGGCTATTCCACGCGACCCAACACTGCCGGTGTTCAGGGCAACTGACGAACTTTCCGGAGAAGTTACTCGAACGGAACGAACGGTCTTCTACTCTCTTTTAGAGAGGGAGGGAAAGAGTCGGTTCAGAGTGAGCTGAAAGGTGCGCTGAAAGGTGTGATAAATAACCTGAAATGTGCGATAAGTGAATTTTGTTCCGTGCGCGATATGAAAAAGCCGTGTGCAAAGAAAGAAAGTGTATAAGAACCACGTAGTGCCCAAAAATGAACCACTGGTTGGAAGTGTAGCGCTGCGTGTGTGTCTCGGTGTTCTTCTTGTGCTACCATAGTCATTCAAGAATGCCGTACCAACAAGGCCGCCTTGCAACTTTCCTGACCAGAGGGAGAGAGCAAAAGCAGGGAGGTATGCAGAGCGGCCGCCAGGAGTTACAGCTTAGCACATTTAAATCAATATAGCACTGTGCAACCTATCAACTACCCGGTGAAACGGCTCAGTGTTGCGAGCGGATTCGCGAACCGTAATACATTTTTTTCTCCCAACCGGATCGAAACCACAGCAATATCGCGTTTGCATACGTCCAAGTTCGACTGCTGTGGTGCCCCAAGTCGAGCACACGCCAGAATTAGCCACTGGGCTACCGCGTAAAAGTAGATTAGCAACGTTGCTTGTTGGGCGAGTTGGAACGAGTCAGTCATAGCGTAGTTTAGCGCAAAAAACAGGCAACAGACGAGTGAGAGGACAAGGACACAGCGCATTCTTCCAACTAAAGTTTATTGGATTGGGACGCATGTATATATACACGCAGGGAAAGCAAGAATAACACTGCGGTCCTTGCACGCAGTCGGGACCAAAGGGTGAGGGAAATCATCGAGGCTGAGGAAATTAAACGGTCTGGGGACGCATGCGTAAGCACGCCTTCCTTGCATCTTTCTGACAAAGAGCTTTTGTTTTTGGCGAGACATGGGAAGGGGGGCGGTGTTGGCACACGTGTGTGACTTATCGGCACTTTTATTCTTTTCACCTTTCGGTTTTTACTTCTTGGTTTTTTTTTTCTTTTCTTGCTTTCCCTGCGTGTATATATACATGCGTCCCAATCCAATAAACTTTAGTTGGAAGAATGCGCTGTGTCCTTGTCCTCTCACTCGTCTGTTGCCTGTTTTTTGCGCTAAACTACGCTATGACTGACGTAAAAGTAGAGTTCGATCCCGGCCGCGGTGGTGCATTTGGATGGAGGCGAAATGCTAGAGGCCCGTGTACTGTGCGATGTCAGTGGTCACCAGATAGTCAAAATTTCCGGAGCCCTCAACTACTTCGTCCCTCATAATAATGTGGTGGTATTGGGACGTAAAACCCCAACAATTATGAAAAGTAGAGTAACTGTATATTCAGTAACTTTAGGTAAAAGCAATGCTTCTGTCACAGAGCTTTTTATGTTTTGTGCGGCGGCGTCACAACGGTGCACGTGGCCGTTTCAATCCACGAAGGTTAGCGATAAGGCGGGACGTGATTGCGGGGCAGTCACGCGCGGTTGATGAGCGCCATCACTTAAGCAGAGATAAGCTGCTGCGTGCACTCGTGAAGCCGACGAGGACATGGTCGCCGTGCGCTTGCTGTTCCCAGCTCTGGTATGTGTGGCGGCGGCGGCGGCAGAGCCCAACTGCACCGTGGCCGCCATCGAGCAGTTCCCGCGGCCCCTCATGAGCCCCGAACTGCGCCAGCAGGGAGCCATCGTGGTGCACGTGTTGGCCGCTCTCTACATGTTTGCGGCGCTGTCCATAATCTGCGAGGACTACTTCGTGCCTTCACTGGAGCTCATCTGCGACGGTAGGCGTTTTTCTCTCGGCGAGCGAGAGTGCTCGGCTTTCTCTGGCCGAGCACTCTTGGTCCCGTTCCTAGGGCTTCCTCTCTTTCCTGCCGCCCCCTCAGAAATTACGTGATGCTCGTTATCGGTGACGTAGGGTCGTTTCTTTCATAGTGGTGGTGAAATCGATGAATGATTAATGGATTAAACGTACGCCGCAAAACGATTAATCGTAATCGATGTCGGCCTTTCAATTAATCGATTACGGCACCCCACTTCCAACACCGTGCCTTGGCCGGAGCGCATGACTGGGAGGCGAGCGATGCCGAGACCATCTGTTCTTTCTCCGTGGCCGAGACCCAGAAGTCGAGGGCATCTCCTCTTTATTTTTTTCGCTACAGCACCTATTTGTACGCTCGCAGAACGAGCCCGGAGCTGGCGGCGGCCCTGTCAGGGGGATGTTACTCCGTATACTTCCCATAGGATGCCTTAATTCATGACGTCAGCGCCAAACGTCCCTTCAGTTACGACCTTGGCGATTTGGATTCACAGATTTAAACTGTAGGAATGGCGGCGCACACGGTCGTCATGACAACACTAGTAGGCTCCCCAAGTATAGAGGACAACTTGTTGATTCTCACCCAGGACATCGAGATGGCGAATCGAACGGGGATCCCGCTTTATGTCGCCTTCCTGGACATTGCGAAGACCTACGACTGTGTCGACCGTGAGATATTGTGGGCGATCCTTGGAGAGTTGGGCATGGCGGAAGAGGACCTCGGACTGCTACAGGCCATTTACAGAGATGTAGTGGCAGAGGCAGAATGGGAGGGCCACAGAACCAAGCCTTTGGTCATGCCTAGAGGGCTCCGCCAGGGTTGTCCACTATCACCTGACGTGATGACGTTGGGAGGGTCTGACGTACCTCAGGACACAACGTGGAGACTACAGGACAACGACATCCATAGGAGCGCCGCGACTAAATACCTGGGTGTTCGGCTGACAGAGGTTGCAGACTACCTCTCAGCATATGAGAAGGAGCTGAGGGCGAGAGCAGCCCGATACAAGGGGATTCTGTGCCGAAGAGCGCTGTGGTCGTACAGCCAGTATGAAGTCATGCGAGCGCTATGGAAGATGGTGGCAGTGCTGGCCCTCACGTACGCTGATGCTGTGCTCTACCTCTCCACTGGCGTTCGGGAGTTTTTGGAGAGGCGCCAGAGAGAAATAGGAAGGCTAGCACTGGGGGGCGTACACAAGCACACACCAATGGAGGCCATACAAGGGGAGATGGGATGGTCTTCCTTCACGGCGAGGGAGGCAGTTGCCAAGGCAGGTTACGAGAACCGGCTGGTGAGGCTCCCTGAACAGAATGTGGTCCGCAGTGTGCTCGTCCACACCATCTTCCCGAGTAGGTCTACGAGATCGACTAGACGCACAGCGGCTCTGCGCCGACTTTTCGGGTTGCCGGCAGTGCGTTTAGAGAGAGCAAACGAGGAGGGGAAGAATAAACCTGGAGAGGGAGTGCGGCTCAAAGTCCGGGAGGTGGAAGCTACCGCATGGCGAAACTCCGCCGCGACAAAGTCATCTCTTGAGATATACCGCGACAAGAAACCCGAAATAAGCACAGAAGGAATCTACAACTCGAAGGGGAGTGCTTTGCTGGCAGAGGCGAGGGCGGGTGTGCTGCATCGTGGTTTAGCGCTAAAGAAAGACAGACACATGTGAGAGACAGGACAGGACAGGACTAAAGAAAGACAGGACAGGACGGTGTGCTGCGGACGCGACTCTGGAGAGCGCGATTCACAGAGGGCCTCGTGAAAACATGCGGCCTCTGTGGAGGCTCGGAAGAAACGCTCGGCCATGTCGTCCTCGAGTGTTGTGCGATTCTTCCGCCGGCCGGCACAGCGGCGCTGCCCATCGCGCTTGGCTTCGGTGTAGAGGGCGGAGAGCTGCGGAAGGCGGTGGAAGTGACGAAGAGGCGCCTTGAGTACTGGTGGCGGCGCGGAACGCTACGTGTTTAGTGGCAGCTCATACTTGTTTGTTAGCCAGTTTAGCGACTCTTATCATTTTTAAAATGTTTTTCCTCCGTCACGCCGGTTTTGGACACCAAACTACGGCGACCCGATAAAAAGGGCAAGACCACCAACATCATCATCATCGCTTATTGGCGCTGCTGCTCTTGACAGGCAGCGCAATCTCTGGCGTAAAAATAGAAACTGGGAGCAAACAACGCGCGTTTTCCCTTCTCTCCAACGCGCTGCCGTTCGCTTCCGTGCACGTGCAGAGCTCTTGCGGTGCACTTGCGAAATCTCACGATGTACCGCCTGCAGTGCTGCTTCAAAAAGGTCTTCAAGCTTGACTGGCACTTCCGAAAAGCGAACTTGATAAAAGGAGACAGGATCGTCAATCACGTTTACGGAGAAGAGTAGACGATCGACGACGCCCGACTGAAAGCGAAATGCATTTCCCAAGTCGCGATTACACCGTGTAGGATGTTTGTTAGAAAATTGTTCGCGCAAAGCAAGAACGTGGACGAAGAAGTAACACGGACAAGCGCACACTTGCAACTGACCTTTATTAAATCGACGCTCACTTCTGAAACCCTAGCGCATGCGTACAACACACACCAAAAAATAAATGCACATTCATGACAACCTCTCAGATAGAAAGGCAAACTCGCTTTCAAAAAGCGACGAGGAGTGTGTCAAGAAGCATAAAAAAATTTTTTTGAAGTGTACAGTAGACGTTGTATATAAGATTCCGCTCAGTTGTGGTAAGGTGTGCATCGGCCAGTCGGGCCAGTGTATCAATGATCGCCTAAGGGAGCATGCGCTGTCAATGAGGAATGGCACAGGATCGCATTTGCCGCATCATTGCAAGGAGTGCTCGTATGATCCTTTGCTGAACAGCACGAGCACCTCACGAAGAAGCAAAGACAAGGTGGCACGTGAACTAGCGGAGGCGATGTACATTAAAGGAGCACTGACATCAAATTTCAAAGTCGAGATGTGCCCTTCATTCGAATGCTCGGTATGCATAGGTCTCCTTGGCCAAATTTGAATGGCGTCCGTCGCGTGGAAGTAATTTTATTTCGAGGGCAAATAGCGTACAAAAGCTCAACGGAAGATTGATCACGCTGCGACATCGACACTAGTGCTACGTAACAGGTGCGATACATTCCGATCATACCATCCTGAGTGACGATACGCTAGTAACAATGACGTCGACGAACTGAGTGTATTTATTGTGCTGCCGACACCGCCGACGACAGGCGACGCTCTCACCGGCTCTCACTCCCAGCCAGTGGCTCTCCTCGCTGTCCCGATCCGTGCCTGCGATTCATCGTGTCGTATCGACTGATTTGTCGTGTGTTCCTCAGCGCGAGTGCGATCAGTCGGAGCGACTACGTGCCAGCATGTCGAGGAACCGCTGCGCAGTACGTACCTGCTCGTCGAGGCGCGGAAAAAGCGGAAAGTGCGTGGCGTTTCATTACACGTACGGTACACGCCAACACGACCACAAGCTATCGAAGTGGAGCAGCCTATACATAAATATCATCGCTAACAAGTAACACGTATGTAGCGTTATTAGTGAATGTTAGTTCATCCGTGGACTTCCTTGCGCTAGCGTAATACCGGGTTACTGCAGCCGTAACCGTGAGAGGCCGGATAGGTGGGGCCATCTGGCGGTGCAAAGAAGAACCTGGCAAGCACAGAATTGTTATTGTAGAAACCTATCGTATTCTATTTCTCCGCTGGTGTGCATTCGCTATGCCGATATTCCACAGACCCCTTTGCGTATACCGGAATGCTGTGCACGCTAAAATTCTCTCATATAGCTAATTGAGACACACCAGCGAGTATGGCCCAAGCGTGCGTCCCCGGGCACCTCCTCGTTGCTGCTTGGAACAGCTTCCATTTTTGAATCGCTGTTTTGCAAAGAGTCGAATCGAAAATGATTCGCGACGTCGCGTATCGCGGTGATTCTAAGTTCCAGAATGCCGTCTTCAGCACTAGTCGATACTTTTGACGGCGACGACGGCGATGCTGGTGGCGGCATGACTGAACGTGCGCGCCTAGCAGACGAAATGTTAGCTGAGCAGCTGATCCTCACGTCACTCCTTTCTGTGGACAAGTGGTAAACTGGGGCGTGGTCTGGAATTGACTGCGAGGGGGCGCTGCCAGCGCTAAGAAATGGCGGGCTTGCCGGCCGTTTTGAATCGTGCTAGATACCGGTGATATAAATCAATAAAATCACAGCATATCCACGGAGTGAATGATGATGAGTGGGCGAAGCTGCGGAGGTTCATCGGTAAACCGTGAATCTTCCGTGAATTCTGCCCAGTACATCATCACCGACGTGAGATCGGGCGCGTTTATACTAAAGGTTCGATGAGTTATGACGACTTGCAGCGCACTTTAATTTTACATGTACGCTGTGAATTTTCATTGTTTAGAAAACCATTGCTTAGAAAACATCTGGCGTCTTTCGTTAAGCAGCTGGCGTCTTTTCGTTTTGCTTTAGAAACATCTGGCGTTCTTTCGTTTTGCTTTTACAAAACATCTGGCGTCTTTTGTTGGTTTATTTCATCAATCAACGGCGTTTTGAACAAAATTTTTATTGTTTAATCACGCACAGGAGAAATCTCACCAGGCACTACCTTGGAGGTAAAGAATGGCTGCTAATGGGAATGAGAGACAGAAGAAGTCGGCTTTTAGCTAACGCTGCGAATTTTTTATTGTTCAACAACGCACAGGAAAAATCTCCCACCGGCACCACCTTGCAGGTCAAAGCGTAAGACTGGTTACATACTACGCTACGAGGGACGAACGGGTGCCGCTATAAGGAGCTTCGCCCCTAAAAACAAATAGCTATTCGTCCCTCAGTTGCATTTTCAGTCGCGAATCGCTACTAGGGGGTAGATAACTACTCGTGGATGCAAAAATCTGGACATGCGTAAATTTGATGTCAGTGCTCCTTTAAGCATTTTGGAGACCAATGCATCAGTGTCCCGTCCTTGTCGCTTTTTGAAAACTAGTTTGCCTTCCTATCTGAGAGGTTGTCATGATAGGTCAATGTGCATTTTTTTGTTGTGTGTGTTGTACGCATGCGTGAGGGTTTCAGAAGTGAGCGTCGATTTAATAAAGGTCAGTTGCGAGTGCGCGGTTGTACGTGTTACTTCTTCGTCCACGTTCTTTTTTGCGCCAACGATTTTCTAACCAGCTATGCACCAACTAGCCCGACAGCATGCGTTATCAGCGTGTAGGACGTAAGTCTCATTCTGTCATGTTAAAGATACGTAATGGTCCATATGCACTCGGATATAAAGCCGTGCACGCTATCGATGTTCTGCGTTGTGGACTACGAATCATGACTGTTGTTTTGATGTGGCATGCTTGTAGTAGCAGCCGTGTACTTTCGTGAACAAATGTTCGCGGCGGCCCCGCCACGGTGGTCTAGTGGTTATGGCGCTCGGCTGCTGACCCGAAGGTCGCGGGATCGAATCCCGGCCGCGGCGGCTTCATTTTCGATGGAGGTGAAAGTGTTTGTGGCCCGTGTACTTAGATTTAGGTGCACGTTAAAGAACCCCAGGCGGTCGAAATTTCCGGAGCCCTCCACTACGACGTCTCTCATAATCAAATCGTGGTTTTGGGACGTTAAACCCCAGATATTATTATTAAATGTTTGCGGCGTGCGAAAAAAAGAAATTATACGGTCATGGCACTCTTTCCTGAGAAGGTTAGAGTCAAGTGCTCCGTGCCGCTGGAGCATCACCCGCCGATTAAGACGCGAGGCAGCTAGCTGAGCTTTAACCACTGTGAAGCAAGATGAACTGCTCGCCTGCTTTTTTTCGGCTCTCGCGTCATGCTTGCACTCTCTTTTTATAAGGATATCGACTTTACAGGCGTATAACACCTGCTGCGCGAACGCGGCTAGAAAATCGCACAAAGTCAGACGGCGGCTACTCCAAGGTGGCAGTTGCAAAGCATGTATTAATGCGAGTCATATTTAGCGGCTTAAATATATATCACCCTAATAAAGTGATAAAAACAAAGCAAACCTGTCAATGTTTGCTGATGTCACGATGTCAAAGTTTGCTGAAAATGCACAGACGTCTCAACACCACGATATGATTATGAGTGACGCCGTAGTGGAGGGCTCCGCAAACTTCGACCACGTGTTGTTCTTTAACGTGCACCTATATCTAAGTGCACGGGCCTCAAACATTTTCGCCTCCGTGGAAAATGCAGCCGCCGCGGCTGGGATTCGATCCCGCGACCTTCGGGTAAGCAGTCGAGCGCCATAACCACTAGACTACCGTGGCGGGGCGGAGATGAGACCTCAGTGTGTTTTGTATGAGACAGATAATTTTTCGCAATAATAGTAATACGCCGTTATGCATGATGATCATTTCATTTCAGTGCTGCACGTGGACCCGGACGTGGCTGGAGCGACGTTCATGGCGGCGGCCAGCTCGGTCCCGGCCATAGCTGCCTCCATCATTGCCATCATGGTGGCCAAGGCAGGTGCTGCCTGTAGATTTGGGCTTTAATGAAGTTTCGTTACTGAGCTTGCTTTATGACATAGCGTTCCTTTTGGTTAACTTCGCCCCCACACGCCCGTCAGCTTTATTCTGAGTGAATATAATACGAAACGTGCATTCCCCATCGTATGACGGAAGATGGTGCCTCGTGACCACTGGCGCAGCTACGGTCCGCTGACGCCGACGGTGATTATGCAAGTTTCCTAACAGCGACTACTCTGGTCGCGCGTGAAGTGCCTCTGGCATCAGCAGCAAGCACCAGTGGAAGACCATTGCCGACATGCTGGCCATGTACGTACGTCGACGTCGAACACAAGACGTAGGATGCCATCCTTCCGTTCGTGACCTTCGCATACAAACGGTGGTGCAAGAAACGACACGCAGATGACTCCACACAAATTGGTCTACGGAAGGAACCGGGCAACGACGCTTGACGCTATACTGCCGAAGAAAATCTCGACGTTGCTACCTACTTGCAGTGCGCCGAAGCAGCTCGACAGCTCGCCCGCCTGCGTATCAAGAACCAGCTGTGGGTCGACAGCCGTCGCTACAACCATCGACTACGCAACATGTAATACCAACCCGGTGACCGTGTCTTGGTCTGAACACCAGCGACGTGAACTGAGTGAAATGCTCCTGCGGTGATATTTTGGATCTTACAAGATAATCCAATGTACTGGACGATGAGGTCTTACCCGATGGGGTAACGCCATCACAACACCGCTGCGCGCGACCCGAAGTCGTCCGCGTGGTGCGCTTTAAACCTTACTACGCGCGCTGACGAACTGTAACTTTTTGTTAACTTACTTCACGAATTTGTTTTCTCTGTATTTTTAGTTTGGGCAGCGTACTTACGTTGTTTGATATCACGGGGACCGCCTTTTTCACTTTCTTGTGAGGCACTTTAATGCTCGGCGCAGGCCGCGCTTCAACTGGCATGCTGCTTCGCGAATGACGCCGACTGTTTGACAACACTGCATGCCCGAAGCGTATGTTTGAGTACTTTCCAGATTGCACGCGAGCATCAGGAGTGATAACACTAGAATGTACAGCGAGTCATGTATAAAAGCTGCACTGTTAAAAAAAATCGCCGTAATCTTAAGGTAAAACAACCAGTTAACTCTTGATGCCAGGATGTTCCCCATTCCGACATAAGACACTACTGAAGCCGTAGGTACTTACAAACATTACCGATGCCGTACCTCAGGGAAATACTTTTGAAATTGTAGTGTTTTTTAAAGGGACTGACAACCAATTTTTAGGGCATCTATTTTCTTTAGCGCAAAGGAAAGCTAGCTGGTCAGAGTGTTTAGCCACGAAATGGTAACGTCGAAAACGCCGTCAAACATTTTTAACGAGAATCTTTTTATCTGCGGCGAATATGAAGTCTTATACACACTTGACGACCCATGCTGCAAACAGTGAGCGTGAGAGCGGTTCGTGTTCAAGCGCGACGGTTTACAGCGCATACGTGCACTCCGCGCGCATGCTCCGCGGCTGCACGTGGGCCACTGGCGGCCGCGAAGGCAGCGCCGCTTCTCACCGTGCAACTCCTTTTACCTCGTATAGGCAGCACAGAACAAAGCGGGGATAGGTAATAGTACACATGCTCTAACCTTGAGGACCAATTATGGCGCGCATGACAGCATCAGACTACGTCCAGCAAAGTGACCGTCTTCATAAACCTGTTTCAAGGCTCTTCCGCTAGGCTGCGCGACATACCGGTTTTTGTCAGAGCCATTATGGTGGCTAGATGATATACCCTTCGGGAGAGTTTGGCGATTGTTTCATCTCGCCGCTCTCCGAGCTCCGCCCCAGCGCCGCCCTCTTCTTGTGACGTAAACCCTCTCTACTCGCCGGCGGCGGCGGGCGGCAGTGCCGACAGCGCGGCGCGGAGTCCGGCGCTGCCGCGACGGAGAGACGCCGGCGCGTCGCACTTACACGATCGCTGAGGAGCGCGCGTAGGTTACGAAGCTTTGTGCGAAGCCGCACGTATTCATGGCGACTGCTCGCATTCAAGCGTGAATTTGTTGCGTGCGATGGGCTGCTGTTGCGGTTGGCTGTTCAAACAGCAGCGCGCAGGGTTTCCGCCTTTTAGGCTTCCCAAGGAAAAGAAGCGACGCCTTTGGATCAGAAACATCAGACGCAGCAAATGGACCCCGACCGACTGCTCCGTGCTATGCGAGATACGTACTTGAGTATTTAGCTTGAATATTGCTGGTATCATAAACAACGTAGCATTAACACACACTTATTATTTGTTGTGCAATGGGGCCCTTTCAGGCGCACAAACATTAAAAATAATCTTGTCACGCTGAAAAAAAAGGAATTTTATGATTCCGGTTCGATCGCTTGGGCAGACTGAAATTTTGCAGCGATCACGCTGTAAGTGTCAAGCGTGATGTGTTGCGTTTACGTAATTACGTAAGCACGAGCTTGGGATGTTACCGTGATGTTGTGAGGGGAAGACTTATTTCGATATCGCAGGTTAATGCAGCCGCGCGTCAGCTGCGGCGGTTACCCGACATGTGTTGTACGTTATGTACGTGGTCTGCGTTTCTGTGGCTGTCAGCCTATGATGTCATTTACCGCTGTGTTGCCGCTTGTGTACATGCTACCAGTTTCACGTTTAATTCGCGCATGTAAATTAATCTGCGCCTCTGTGCTAAGCGAATGTGCCTTGCGCTTTTTAGTCATGCACGTATAGTGCACGATGTCTGTGCTCGTGCAGGAAGCTCTTCAATTAAATTTCGTGATTAGGAAGTATATAGAGCGCGAAGAAGTTGAGCAGAAAAATGATTTTGTAAAGTAAGCCAACAGGATGTCCGCTATCAGACTAGCCGAACGAGGTATTGTTTTCATTTAACACGCGCCTACTGGGGGCCCTGCAACTGCTCTGACGAAACCTGAGATGCCTCCGCAAACGCGAAAATTTACCGCCGGCGTCCGCGGCGTCGGCGTCCCGCGTCGGCGGCGTCGACACGAGAGATGTCAAAAATCATCGCGTAATGACGTGACCATACGACCAAAGATTGTGATGTCATCATGACGTCGAATAACGCGACTTCACGCGATGAAGTCAGCACATGACCAGATGTGGTGTAGAAAGATTGCAGTGCCTCCGATCTTGGAGGCAGTGCAAAACAATGTTAGGTAACAAAGCTTTCGAGGGGGGGGGGGTGAGGAACAATACATCAACTGAAGAAAAGGAAGACGGCTTTCGCCTTCGAGTGGTCTTAGGCGAATGCATAAGGGATCCTGTGAGTTTTTTTTGTCTCTCTTATTAGAGAGTTTTAGTGCCGGGGACTCCAAGCCGCTTCCTTATTCACCCTCTTACGTTCCCGTGTACTCTCAGCCGCACCCATGGACTGTACAAAGAAACGTAAGGAGCTTACGTACGCAAGGCACTTTGGGGTCCCGGCACTAAAATTCTCTAAGAGGGAATTTTAGGGCTCGAGATCCTCAAGCCGCTTGTGTACGCCCGCTTTTGCGGTTTTGTGGCCTTAATACAATTACGTGCGCTGGTATCTCTGTTTCTTTTAAAAGCAGAGCTGTTTAAGCTTGGAGAATCCCCGTTAGTGGCGAATAAAAATTGTCATCATCATGAACCGGCATGCAATCCGTCCTCTTCTTTATCTTCTTTGCTGCCAGCACGCGTGCACAGACTTTTCCGGCGTGGTATGCAATGATTGTCACGTAACACTTGTCACGTGACATGTTACAAAAATCACACCTGTTGTATATGCTCGTCACAGAGTCACATCACGCAATGCCAATTTTGGTGTATATCAATCTGCGGAACGGCCGCCATCGCACCATGAGCGTGGCACGTAAGTCATGCTGTACATGACACGCGTGTCATGACATTCACATTAACTCCCGTTATTTATGTTCGTCACACAGTCATGTCGCGCACTACCAATTTTGGTGTATATCAAGCAAGCGAAACGGCCGCCAGCGCGCTCCATGAGCGTGGCACGTAAGTCATGCTGTACATGACACGCGTGTAATGATTTTCACATTAACTCCCGTTATTTATGTTCGTCACACAGTGATGTCGCGCACTACCAATTTTGGTGTATATCAAGCTAGCGCAATGGCCGCCAGCGCACCATGAACGTGGCACGTAAGTCATGCTGTACATGACACGCGTGTCATGATTTTCATAATAACTCCTGTTATTTATGTTCGCCATACACTCTTGTCAAGCCATACCAATTTTGGTAAATATCAAATTAACGAAACGGCCGCAAGAGCAGCAAGACTGTGGCATGTAAATCATGCTGTACATGCCATGCATGTCATGATTTTCATGTTATGACCAGTCATTTATGTTTGTCATACAGTCACATTATGCCATGCCAATTTTGGTGTACACCCCATGAACGAAACCGCCAGGAGAGCACAAATTCGTAGGCGGATAGATAGGTAGATAGACAGATAGATACGCTCAAAGTCGCAGAATTTCGCTAAGAAATGCTTCGCATTAAAAAAAAACAAGATAGACGCAAACCCACAGATCTGCATAGCTCGAAAATTCACCGATGATCACGATAATCCGTCATGCGAATTCTGAGCGCAGCTTTGTGTTGAGGCAACGCGAACTGTGTTTGAATTTCTGGCTATCCGCATTGGAACATTCGTTACATATTGCCACAGAAACTTCCAGTGCTCGAGTGCTACGCACGCCACTCTGTGCACTGCAGGCGTCATCGACATCCCCGTCACGACAAGCGAGACAGTAGCAGCGGACCCACCAGCCCTGCGTGCGCACGAGCTCCGACCGAAGGGCGAGCACGCATGACGGAGGAAGAAAGCGATCGATGCAGTGGCTCGTGGTATCGACAGAATCCACGTTCGCTGCCTTTCGTCCTCATTTGCTCTATCGGTTACGCCGACTACGCCAACGGCGATGCCGAACAACGCAGGAACAGACGCCTAAGAGCTGCGCTCTAAAAGCACAGCGCGTATCATAGAACGTCGTGGACTCGAATCGGCGTGCACAACTCAGTTTCACGATTATTTGGACACGTCTAATTCATTCCATATTCTTCATTAAATTTGTATAACAATGTTCTTGCACAATTTCGCTTTCGCAATTTGTTTAGGAGCGCTAGATTTCACGAATGAACAGCGCGTACATAGCCTCATCCGTGCGCCCGTCGCGCGGAAAGACTATATATGGCGGACGCCGCCGGAGCGGAGGCGTGTCGGTGACGTGAACAGCGTCATCGCCGCGCTGCGACGTCACAGCCCCGCCCATTCGCCAGACTCTCCCCATCGACGGCTCTGGTTTTTGTTACCTTTAAGCACGAATTAAAAATATAAGTCCTACTCACAACGCGAAAAGGATGCTGGAATCTGACACTATATTTCATGGTCTTTTCATTTCTACCAGTATCTAATCACATGTTCTGCCCAGTTGTCGGTCCCTTAACGTTAACAATCCAGAACGGCGAGTGAATAGCCCTGAAGCCGTACTTATTTATCAACGTTAGCGACGCCGTACCACAACTATCTACTATTTAAGCCGTAGCACCTCAGAACATTGCCAATACCGTATCACAAGCAACAACGTTTAAATCCGTTACGTACCCACCTTGTCGATACCGTACGATGGGTAAATTGTTACATAAACAAACGTAATGTGCAAATTCAGAGCTTCTACCATGCTTGGCACATGCAGGATCTAACACGTCAACCATTGTGCTTGCAGGGAAATTAATTTGTATCGTTGCTGTGTGGTAACAGCAGCTTAAATGAACAATCAAAGTAACCTAAAGTGATCGAATATAAATAGATGGTAGGGAAGGCACCACATACACCAGCGACCGAAGCAGTTGCTCTTTTGGGTGACTTTTCATTCTGTCTCATGCAGCATTCATTGGTATCAGTAGACCTCTATGCCGCTGTGCGAACTAGTGTTGTAGTTCTGTGTTAGGTTGTCTAACTAAAGAGGAACTCATATCGTTGAGAGCCCATGAAAAAGAAAATATTAGTTGAATAATCAAATATAATAATTAATAAAACAGTCTGGCTCTCATATGGTGAGCTTTCTCATTTTCTTTCAAAGACCTTCAAATGTTTTACACGTAGTCAAATTGATATTTCATTAAGGTTGTATGAATATTAAGGATAGTGTTCTTACAGAAAAAGGAAACACACAAAAAGTCAGTTGAAAGTTGTATTGTATTTGAATATAAGTACATTGCACATCTGTGGATTACACATATTTTGTGGAAGAACAAATTGAGCATACTGTACTTTGTAAGTAATTACCTCAAGTAAGCCGAACAAGAAATTATAGACTCACAGAGCCCTATCATTTTTAGAAATAGCACTGTCCGAGGAAGCCGCCAAAATATTTGAATGGGCTCCTCTGTGTCACTTAGAGGTTCCTACCTCCTGCCGTCCTCTTGACATATGCCAACAAGATACCTGGAATACATGAGACAGCCATGTCACAGATGCACTAAAAAACAGCAATGCAAAGAACAATCATTGTCACACTTAACTTGTAACCCAAGGTGCATTCCACACAATAAGGGGTTTTCGAATAGGGGCCCCGAATAAATAGTACCAAAGCCACTGAGCGCGGGCAAGGTATTTTTTGAATTTAGCGAGAGCCCCAAAGCCTGCTCCAAAGCTTTGCGCCAAGAAAATATGGGGGCGCCCATCGAAGAGACGGCTCTTGGCCAAGACCAAACTGACCCGATTCCTGAACTGACAACGTTCTTAATAAATAAATGGTGGTATAGGCTATCGCTTTCTCCCATCGGTCGGCTAGAAAATAGCCCATGTTTTTAATATCGGTAGTCAATTTGAGAGCTCGTAGACCCAACGCACTTGGTAACTAGGCATGTCTTAGCTGATGATGGCATGTAATGTGGACTCGCGAAATTGATAGTGATTGTCAACCAATTAATTACCACAACAACGTTTAAATAAAGAATCCGGCATATCCCACACACAGTGGGAATTGATTTAAAGCGAAGCAGCCAGCGAGTAGCTGCCTACGCCGCCTTATTTATTTATTTTTGCTTTAGGCTAGCGCTGCGAGGTTGATCGATGTCTTACTGTAAATTGAGTGGTGTGTAGATTGCGGGCTAACAGGCGCGTCGACTGCACTGGCACCTAAAGGGTAGCTTGTGGTCAGATGTCATATCACCCACGTTAGAGCAAAGACATCAATTTTATTGAAACGAATTGCATGCTCTGTTTTGATGATGCCCATGTCATAAATAGCGATCGTTAGCGTATTGTAGCGTTAGCTACACTTGCCTAGCCGGAGCCGATTTCGCGTGGAACGTCATGAGCCGTGCTGCGCATGCGCGAGGATCAGTGATATCACACAGCTGGGTCACCGGAGCTGGCATTTCAGGCGCTCTCCGACACCGCCGCGCGCGGCTCGCCGCTGCTGGTCTGCGCGTTCGGGAGGAGTGGCGTCGTAGGCGCGGCAGACAGGCTGGCGCCGGCGCGCGCACACTCCGCCACCGCCGCGCGCGGCTCGCCGCTGCTGGTCTGCGCCGCATTCGAGAGGAGTGACGTCGTAGCCATACACACAGTGGCGCCGGCGCGCGCGCAGCTGTTCGCCTTCGCTGTGCAGTCGCCGTCTGACGCTGCGCTGGGGCCGCTTGATAGCGCCTCTGACTGGCGTTTGCAGGTGGGTAACGCCATGAAGAAGGAGAGCGCAAATGCTGCTCGACGGCGCTGAAGAGCCGAGAAGCTTATCTCATCGGATCCCGAAGTAGTTGCCTGGCAATTAGCGGTTCAGCGTACGAAGAATGAACAAAAGCACGCTAATAATCCTAGACAATCTGGAAAGCTAAGAATAATCAGCTGAACCTTTGCTAACGCTACGTATATCCTGGTATAGCCGAGCTAAGCCACAGCTAATTTTATTCCTCCGGGGTCGAGCAACGCTTGACTATATATAGCTTGCCGGCTCATAAGAATACATATGTATCGTTCATTACATTTTATGAAAGCTGATTGATACCCAACACTGCAACCACAATTGTCGTTGCCATGACCTCACGACTGCATATGGCCTTTTTCATAAGCAGTTTCAAACACTTGCGCGGCTCTGCACTAGAATACTTGACTTCCACGCAAAAAAGCGTGGGCTCGATTCCGACTCGAATCGCGATTCTTATTATTTGTGTCCATCAGAATTTTTCTCTCACCGACAACGCCGCCAATGCTGGTACCGGATTTTCTTTGACACGTTAACGCTGTCGCGTTATGATTTGCGGTGTCTATTCTTGCCATTCCTAGGTTGACATAAAAAGTGAATCAATCACCTGTGGCACACACCCACATTCCAGGGGCCGTACACTCTAAGCCAAAAATGGCAAAAATGAGAGTAACTGGAGAGTAACTGCGGGTTTTAGTCCTAAAGACCAACTGTTACTCCCCAAAAAGACCAAGTGGAACAAGATGGCTGACATGTCTCAAGTTGGGGGAGTAACCGTTTAGTGTTAGGTTGGAAGGGAGGAACAGAAGGACGAACGGCAACAGTTGCTCTCGGCGCGCAGCACTAGCGCTCTGCAGGACGCGCCCTGTATCGTTCGATGCGTGGGCCACATTTTCTTGCGGGCTGTCGTAAGGAAACTCCTTTTTGTAAACTGAACAGAGAGACGCGCACGCTAATAGGGACAATTAGCTTGTACGTATAGTTTTTAACGTTAGCGTGTTACCGGAACACATGTTTTAGAAAAGTTTTAGCTCCCCGTACGTAAACGGACACCTTTACGTTTGAATAAACCATGAAATGGTGATGATAACGGATTTAAATTATATTTAATTTAGATAAGATTGTATCACCTCTGAGGCGAAATCTCGAGGGGTTTTTAGCGTTACCGGGTGGATGGATGGTTGGATGCTATGAGCGTCCCCTTTATAACGGGGCGGTGTCATGTCTGCCACCAGGCTCGAAGGAGAAAAAAAAAGAAAGAAAAAAAAACTTCCTGCTTTCATGTTGTCTTAATGCCTTATCTACATTGAGTAAGTCTATGTTATTATACCAAAAAATATAAATTCACGGTCCATCTCTCTGCCTCTTAAGGCGGAACGACCTTTTTTCCCCCCAATTATTTATTTTTGTACTTTATCTCTACTTTTCTGCCACCAATACTCTAACCGTCTCTTACTTATATCTATCGCGGGCGTGTTCAGCTTTCCATTGTTGTCCCTAAAACCCAAGGCTTCATGTAGAATCGTGCCCACACGTATACCTGGGTGAATATCGCCACATTCAATCAGTACATGTTCCATCGTTTCCTTAGTTCCCCCGCAGCATGTACATTGTTCTTCTTCGTTACTGAATCTCGCTTTATAACTACGCGTTCTAAGGCAGCCCGACCTTGCTTCAAACAGTAAAGCGCTTCCCCTTGAATTATCATAAAACCTTTCCCTCCTTATTTCGTTTTTTCCTTTTCGGTAGTTACTCAGAGCCGGCTTCTTTTCCATCGCTGTCATCCAATAAGTCCTCTCCGCCTCTCTGACCTTCCGCTTAATGCTCCTGCATTTTCGATAGAGGCGAAAATGTTTGAGGCCCGTGTACTTAGATTTAGGTGCACGTTAAAGAACCCCAGGTGGTCGAAATTTCCGGAGCCCTCCACTACGGCGTCTCTCATAATCATATCGTGGTTTTGGGACGTTAAACCCCAGATATTATTATTATTATTAATGCTCCTTGTTGCCATATCGCCCGTACTGTTAGCCGTATATTTACTGGTGAGCCTCCTAGTTCTTTTTCTCCACTGCGTGTCAACGCTTTTTCTATACAAATACCTGAAAACCTTCTCTGCCCATCTACTCTTCTTCATTTTCCTCAGCCTCTCTTCGAATCTCATTTTGCTCTGCGCTTCCCTCACTTCGAAGCCTGTCCATTCCATATCACCCTTTACCGCCTCATTTGTCGTCTTCCCGTGAGCGCCCAACGCGAGGCGGCCCACCGTCCTTTGATTTACATCCATCCCTGATTGCAGCTCTGACTTCATGCACACCCCTGAGTTTCCAAATGTAAGCCCCGGAACTATCACACCCTTCCACAGCCCTCGAAGCACCTCGTACCTATTGTGTCCCCATAAAGCTCTGTGCTTCATAATTGCAGCATTCCTCTTTCCCTTTGCTACCGATGCTTTCTCTTGTACCTCCATATATCCATCCCCCTCATTTACCCATACTTCGAGGTACTTGCACTCGCTTACCCTCAGAAACCCTCGGGTTATTCGACGTGGTGTCGCCATCTAGTGACGCTTCGTGCAACCATAGTCATCGACACATTTGTTTTCTCCTAGTGTTGTTGAGGAAACAATGATTGAAAAGGTAACTTATTCGTAATTATGCCGCGGCAAGGCATTTACACCAGAAGTAGAACGCACGATGTTTCTGCAATAACAATTTTTTGCTTGTCTGGTTCATCTTGTTCCCGCTAGATGGCGTCACCTATCTAGCCTGTCGGGGTGTTTATGTCAAGGCTTTTCACGTTTTTACGGCTTCGGTATTGTATTTCTAGGTCACTCTAGTGACTTTAGCTGCTGAAACAAGGTGATCCCAATTGGCGCTCGCACTTCGGCTTATTTTTACTCGGTGGCGGGAGCCTCGGCAGAGCGGGTATCGCGAGTAGCCGCAAACGAAGGTGGATTTGCGAGGTAGGGCCACAAACATAAAGCCAATCCGGCGAGTAGTTCACGTTGCGTAAAGGCCCGCGCATGCGCAGATTCCTTCCGGCAACTCGTAACACGGTAACGTAAAGCTAAAAGCCCCTAATACAAGCTAAAAGCTCCTAATAAAAGGCACGGTTGCACTAGAACGCGAGCACCTGAAGCTGCTGTCGTCGCAAGTTAAATGGTGTGTTTGCGTATAACATTTGGCATATATATATAGCCTGAGAATGTGGCAATAAAATGTGAAGCTTCGCGAGACTTCGTGTATACTTCACGACAAACAAGTGGTTGAGAGAAGTACACAGTTGATAGACTTTACATTGGCGGTTTTATGTTGAACGGCAGTCTCCTAAAGCAGCAAAAGCGCCGACTGCAGGGTTGCAGCAGAGCCCACGCAACGCACACTTATATCGCGATGTGCAGAAAGATTGACAGCGAGCTAACGCCGCCACTCCCCCCCCCCCCATCTCTACCTTGTCACTGGCTGATTTTTATCGGAAGGGCAGCTATTGCAATCGGCTCCGGTAGTTTGACTTTGTGTTAAATCTCAGAGCAAATGGACGTTATCAGCTCGGGCGATGTTGTCTTTTCAAAGGGGAGGCGACTCTTCCGAAAAAAGAAAATATTAATATTGATATTATTAATAATAATGATAATAAAGAAGAAAACACACCTCCGGGCAAAAACGAAAAAAGGAAATTACTGGCCTTTTAGCTAGCGCAAAAGGGAGCACTGGCAAAGCCTGTGTTTTCGCGAGAGACTCATTACCTTGACGTTTTCAGATGTTTGCATTGTTACTTTCTATTCTCTTTCGAACATCACCACTGGTTCTGCACGCCTATGCTCATTTCACTAACGTGTCAGAACGCGGAACGACCCGTCGGTACCTACATAACCCCGTTTCCTTGTAGATGGTGCCGTTGCGTGTGGTGGCGTAGTGGCCAGCGTACGCGCATGGCGATTAAGTGGTCGCGAGTTGGAATCCTGTGTGTTTGTTGCCAATTTTCTGAAATTTATTTCTGAATGAGAGTCAAATACTTCTTTCTCCGTGGTTCAAGTAGTAGTGGACAGCAAACAGGTACTCAACAGCCAGCTTCAAGGCGATGTTTAGCATGATGAGCTCCTTAACCACAAACAGGCGACAGGTACATTCAGAGATGGACTGGCCCAGAAGAAAGCAAATTTGCAATGAGAAAACAAATATTTTTGTGTTTACACATGCTTAGTAGTGTTACACGTATATTCTCTAGAAGTTAATAGGAAATGATTTTAGTAAAGTTTTACAGGCAGATCAGCCAACACTTGCAACTGGAAGTGGGGCTGTGAAAACAAAAGAAAATTAATACGAACGTTGAGATACGAGGGCTCGGAACACTTAAAGCAGGGTCCCTAAGTACATTTAAGGTCACGAAACTTCGCTCTCAGGCTATGAACTTCATAGGCTACTCAAACATGCCACAGCGTGGTGACATGCACTGTGCCGCCGAGGGCATCGTTCGCCGACTGACATGCTTGAGCAGTGCGCGACAAGCTCACCGTCATTGTGCATTTTGTACATGTGCTGCGTTATTCTTTTAACGACGTGAAGTATTGGGGGGTCGGGGGGGGGGGGGACGACAATGCCATGCCCGTGATGGGTGCTCGTGGCCACTCCGTTTACAAGGAAACAGCCAAAAGGTGTTGTTTGGTTTACCGACAAACAAGGAGCACCACGAGAAATGAAAGCGGGTCATACTGCTGCAAAACAGAAGTGATTCTAACTTTGAAATGAAGTAAAAAAAAAGCCGGCAGATCCCACGCATTGTGGGAATCGATGTAATGCGAAGCAGCCAGCAAAGAGCTGCATACATCGTCTTGTATGTAACTAAGGAAAATGCCTGTCATGGTTTTCATGTTAACTCCTATTATTTATGTTCGTCACACAGTAACGTCGCGCAATACCAACTTCGGGGTAGATCAAGCTAGCGAAACGGCCGCCAGCGCACCATGAGCGTGGTACGTAAGTCAGGCTGTACATGACATGTCTGTCACGACTTTCATGTTAACTCGTGTTATTTATGTTCGTCACACAGTCACGTCGCGCAATACCAATTTCGGGGTAGATCAAGCTATCGAAACGGCCGCCAGCGCCCCATGAGCGTGGCACGTAAGTCATGCTGTACATGACATGCGTGTCATAATTTTCATGTTAACTCCTGTTATTTATATGCGTCGCACAGTCACGTCGGAAGATACCAATTTTGGTGTATATCAAGCTTGCGAAACGTCCGCCAGCGCTCCATGAGCGTGGCACGTAAGTCATGCTGTACATGACATGCGTGTCATGATTTTCATGTTAACTCGTGTTTTTATGTTCGTCACACAGTCACGTCGCACAATACCAATTTCGGGATAGATCAAGCTAGCGAGACGTCCGCCAGCGCTCCATGAGCGTGGCACGTAAGTCATGCTGTACATGACATGCGTGTCATGATGTTCATGTTACCTCGTGTTTTTATGTTCGTCACACAGTCACGTCGCTCAATACCAATTTCGGGGTAGATCAAGCTATCGAAACGGCCGCCAGCGCACCATGAGCGTGTCACGTAAGTCATGCTGTACATGACATGCGTGTCTGATTTTCATGTTAACTCCTGTTATTTATATGCGTCGCACAGTCACGTCGGAAGATACCAATTTTGGTGCATATCAAGCTTGCGAAACGTCCGCCAGCGCTCCATGAGCGTGGCACGTAAGTCATGCTGTACATGACTTGCGTGTCATGATTTTCATGTTAACTCCTGTTATTTATATGCGTCGCACAGTCACGTCGGAAGATACCAATTTTGGTGTATATCAAGCTTGCGAAACGTCCGCCAGCGCTCCATGAGCGTGGCCCGTAAGTCATGCTGTACCTGACATGCGTGTCATGATTTTCATGTTAACTCCTGTTATTTATATGCGACGCACAGTCACGTCGGAAGATACCAATTTTGGTGTATATCAAGCTTGCGAAACGTCCGCCAGCGCTCCATGAGCGTGGCACGTAAGTCATGCTGTACATGACATGCGTGTCATGATGTTCTGTTAACTCGTGTTTTTATGTTCGTCACACAGTCACGTCGCTCAATACCAATTTCGGGGTAGATCAAGCTATCGAAACGGCCGCCAGCGCACCATGAGCGTGGCACGTAAGTCATGCTGTACATGACATGCGTGTCATGATTTTCATGTTAACTCCTGTTATTTATATGCGTCGCACAGTCACGTCGGAAGATACCAATTTTGGTGTATATCAAGCTTGTGAAACGTCCGCCAGCGCTCCATGAGCGTGGCACTTAAGTCATGCTGTACATGACATGCGTGTCATGATTTTCATGTTAACTCCTGTATTTATATGCGTCGCACAGTCACGTCGGAAGATACCAATTTTGGTGTATATCAAGCTTGCGAAACGTCCGCCAGCGCCCCATGAGCGTGGCACGTAAGTCATGCTGTACATGACATGCGTGTCATGATTTCATGTTAACTCCTGTTATTTATATGCGTCGCACAGTCACGTCGGAAGATACCATTTTGGTGTATATCAAGCATGCGAAACGTCCGCCAGCGCTCCATGAGCGTGGCACGTAAGTTATGCTGTACATGACATGCGTGTGATGATTTTCATGTTACCTCGTGTTTTTATGTTCGTCACACAGTCACGTCGCACAATACCAATTTCGGGATAGATCAAGCTAGCGAACGGCCGCCAGCGCCCCATGAGCGTGGCACGTAAGTCATGCTGTACATGACATGCGTGTCATGATGTTCATGTTAACTCGTGTTTTTATGTTCGTCACACAGTCACGTCCGCGCAATACCAATTTCGGGGTAGATCAAGCTATCGAAACGGCCGCCAGCGCCCCATGAGCGTGGTACGTAAGTCATGCTGTACATGACATGCCTGTCATGATTTTCATGTTAACTCATGTTATTTATGTTCGTTATACAGTCACGTCGCAAGATACCAATTTTGGTGTATATAAAGCTAGCGAAACGGCCACCAGCGCACCATGAGCGTGGCACGTAAGTCATGCTGTACAAGACATGCGTGTCATGATTTTCATATAACTCGTGTGTTATTTATGTTCGTCACACAGTCACGTCACGCAATACCAATTTCGGGGTAGATCGAGCTAGCGAAACGGCAGCCAGCGCACATGAGCGTGGCACGTAAGTCATGCTGTACATGACATGCGTGTCATGATTTTCATGTTAACTTGTGTCATTTATGTTCGTCACACAGTCACGTCGCAAGATACCAATGTTGGTGTATATCAAGCTAGCGAAACGGCCGCCAGCGCACATGAGCGTGGCACGTAAACCATGCTGTACATGACATGCGTGTCATGATTTTCATGTTATAACTTGTCATTTATGTTTGTCATACAGTCATGTTACGCCATACCAATTTTGGTGTACATTCGATTAACCAGCGACCAGGAGAGCACAAAGTCGTAGGCGGCTAGTAGATAGATAGATAGATAGATAGATAGATAGATAGATAGATAGATCGATACGCTCAAAGTCGCAGAATTCGCTAAGAAATGTTCGCATTTAATAGCATGTGAATGAAGATCTTGAGGCCACATCGTCACTGCTTATGATTCCCAATATCAACAGCGATGATAGGTGAGAAAAGCGGCACTGAAGCCTGTTCATTCTTTGTTTCCTTTATCAGTGCCATGCGCTTAATAAAAATCATTCACTACCGAGCTTTCTACTGCCCACATGCTACTTATTTTAAAACTAAATAAAACGCCGTGGTAACAGTATAAGGATAGAAAAAGCGCTGCTTCAACCCTTTTACCGCATTCTGATGCCGCATTGTGAAGCATTAAACTTTGGGTTTTATTAGGCCACATCTTAGTTCTTCCAATACATGTTAAGGTCATGTATGTTCTTCAACATCGGTTGCAGGGATTCGGCTGGACTATGATCCTGGCCTTGAGTGTAGTTGCTTCACCGTGTTCCGGGGCTTTATAAAGGTCCACATTTAACCTCTTGTCGGTTTATGCACCAAATACATAATCTAATCGTTTCTGCATTGGAACCACAGCACCTGAATAGGCGTTTAGCTTATTGAGCGTCCATAAAAGACAGTAGATGATAATAAGTTGTAGGTTTCCATGCCAGAATACATAATAACGGGCAAACACGTAGCAGAGGGCTCGTCGAATTTCGACTATCTGGGGCTCTTAATGTGCAGTGAGCATAGCGCAGTACTGGACTTGCGCCAACGGCGGTCGCTTTCACCTTCGTCGAGAGGCGACGCTGTGGCCAGGAACAAAACGAGAATTTTTTGGGCCAGCAAGCCGACGCCGAACTTCTGTAACCACAAAGGGAACGCACATAGACAGACCGCTGCTCGGACTATGCTAATCATAAGCAGTTCAAGTGTGAAGGTCATAGAAGTCTCACATTCACCTTATCCTATGCTAATGGCCGCAACGAAGACATTTAGATGTTATGTTGGTATACATATATTCTACCTCAATCTATCAGAAATGACCTCCTTCGCCAAAAAATTTGACGCACGCGGAGCAGCTCAGGTCTCTTTTTTTTTGGTCATTAGACAAAGGCATTTCTAGGGAAGTAGCCCTGCAATAATGATTTAATTGTTAATTTCCGTTAAGATGTTGCAGCACAGTTTAAAAGATGAGGACTGTGCTGAGCAACGATCTGGTGCTTGAGCAAACGATAATAGTGGCTACTGGCCAAGAATGTGGATGCAACAGCAGACAAGTTTGTCTAGCCTTTCTCAAATGATACGCTGGGGCTGTTTGTTAACACGCAGTGTTTTAATTTCAGGCAAATATATGAAAGAGTGGAACTTATTGAAGGTTGAGGCAAACAACATTCGCAGCAGGCCATGACGGGCATCATTCGGGGAGGAAAAAAAAGAAAGCGGTGCAGCAACTTGCATGTTTTGATCGGCCTTTGTTTTCGACATCTCAAAAACCATAAGATGCGTAAGGAAGTCATGTATGCATATGGTTGTAACGGTAGTAACGTGCACTTAAAGCAACTATTTTAGATGCTTAGAAAGTTTTGATAAACCAGGCTGGACCCACCACACAAACGCACTCACATATGCTGCTCTTTAATGAAGCTCGTCTCTAACACGAAATGTTCAAGATGCCTTGAACCGGTTGTGCTGCAGTGACTTCGTTTTTTTAAAACTAATGCAATATATTACATCACTTGTTTTTATTAAGGCTCTTTAATTTGGATCTACTGTCCTGCTGATAATCAGCTTCAAAACGTCGTCACTTTCAATTAGGCTATAAAGCAGTGACGACTGTGGCAATATAAGATAGAGTTAAATTGATCTGTGAAGTAGCATGTGATGACTGTGCAATGTAGTCGTTAAAAGAATTACATGTTCTTTGCATTACTGCTTTATATATGCTGAACACTGGGAAATGTGGGTGCAGCTCGCATTTTAAAACATAACTTAAAAAGGCTGAGAAAGCTACAAAGTGCAACTAAACTGGGTGAATGGCAGGTTGTCTAGAAAATCATGTCATCTTGTTAGATGCCTGAAGGAAAAAACAATACATCAGCAGCCTAAATTAACAAATAACATGCCAATTGAAAATATTAGTAAACATCCGAAATGCCGCTCATTCCCCAACCGAAGAGCACATCATTTGCATTGATGAAGCGAACTTTACTTTTTGTTGAGCAGATTCAGAGCAGAAAGTGACCACTTTGGATCCAAGCAGCCATAAGTTTTTTGGAGCTGAAAAAAATGTAGTTGGGAGCAGCTATGGTGGTTAGGAGAAGATGGCAAAATATGCCATACAACCCCCGGAGTTCAAAGCATGCCAAAGCATAAAAACAAAAATATTAATAATCATTATGAAAAAGTATTTACCAGAGAACAGTCAACGTAATGTGCAAGAAAAAACAATAGAAAGCCGGCAGATCCCACGCATTGTGGGAATCGATTGTACGCGAAGCAGCCAGCAAGAGCGAGCGTCTGTATGTACTAAGGAAAAATGCGTGTCATGGTGTTATGTAACTCTAGTATTATGGTCCACAAAGTCGGCAATGCCAACTTTGGTAGATCAAGATAGCGAAACGGCAGCCAGGCACATGAGCGTGGTAGTAAGTCAGATTAACATGCGTGCATGATTTTATGTAACTCGTGCACTTAGTCGCAACAGTCAGTCCGCAAATACAATTTTCGGGTATATCAAGTAGCGAAACGGCCGCCAGCGCATCATGAGCGTGGCAGTAAGTATATGTACATGACAGCGTGTCATGATTTTCATGCTAAACTCGGGTCACTTAT